>NC_079167.1:389101-676601 GCF_947568905.1 Ostrea edulis | reverse complement strand
TAGTGATGGCTAAAGACGACACATTTCTGATATAAAAATATATGCCTGGTTTAAAGATTATTTTTCAGAATGTTGCGAGTGAATGTACTTGTACTAAAACATGAGTTATTGAAATAAAATTTCTGATGTTTGGTAGCAAATAAAACAAAAGAAAAAGTCTATTTCCTACACCGTATGCCACTTAGATATTTACTTTATGAGATTTTCTTGAGTCATTAAAACAACCGACCGCTATGAAATGATATAATTAATCACAATAAATTATTTATAAATCGATCTCCAGAAACGTACATATACATGCAGCAACATGTAGCCCCCTCACACTTTTGCCCCCCCCCCCCTTCCCCCCGTTTTCCTGAGATTGCGTCAAATTAGCACATACAACATTAAAGTTTGTTATTAGTACATCGATTCCATTAGCTGGTCACTTGATCTAGTAGCGGTGAATGGTAGTGGAAATGCAAGGTTAAATCAATGAGTTCAACTCATGAACTGAAGAATATCCCCTCCCCTATTACGATTTCGGGGTTTGAGCAGAATAGCTTTTCCTGCTAACTAAGATTTCACATATTAATATAACGGCACTTTTTTCTTCGTTTGTTTCCAACCCCTCAACTTTAAAAAAAAAAAACGATGCTAAAATGTGCCTGAATTCACTATATCTGTTAGTACATAAGTAACATGTGCTTGTTTACTGAAAAGTTGCCCAAGTTAAGACCTCGTTGAACATACTAAATATTAAAACCAGGACGGAATCGGAAACGAAATAATGGTTCCGATATTCCGTATCCCCTGTGTTGGGTTTACTATTAGCGACAACGTTGCGTCCAAGGGTAAGTTTTCATGTAATAGAAATTTTCACAGAGTTAAAAGCCGCAAAATCCCGTATAGGTGGCTCGTTGATTTCGTGACCTGGAGGTCGTGGGTTTGAACCCCGTTCATCAAGCCTAAAACTTTATAATAGGTAACGAATATTACTTTGAAATACATATAGAAGCGAAAGTCGCGGGTCTTTTGAATGGGATCTTAAAAACTAAGACTCAATGCCACTATATGCAAACTATGGTACGGTTCTGAGTGTCATGCATAGGTCTAATTTGAGGGCATTTCACTTATAGTTGGTGGTGACCTGGTAGAATTGAAATATTCTCGAAGGGACAAAAAGAAAAGAAACAAATTAAAAATTCTTTTTAACTCTCTAAAAGAAAATAATTTCATCGGATTCTTTAAGGTTTCAATTTTTAAACAGAAAGGAGATAGAAGAAGAAAATCGATATGTGAATAACAGTTAGGTGATATATACTCCATCATGTGTCGGAGTTCTGCATAATCATCGAACTTTGCCCCTGGGTTTCCTAACACAGCACAGGTTTTCTTTGAAGTTGAATGATGAGGAAATATATTGATACGAGTCCATTACATACACATGATGTACTTTCAATTAATGTTTGAATTGATTTTTAAGACAACAATCCATTTATGTTATTACCAAACTGATACAAGGAAAGCCCTATTTGTGTGCTTTAATATTTCGATGTTTTATAGGCCGATTTAGACTATATTGTATGCACATTGAATAAATAAGAATCATATCAAATTTGAGATTTTAAAGTTACATTTATACCCAAACCAAGATATCAAGTTGAAAAAATGAAGCAAAGTTGTTTGCTTTAACGTTCTGCAAATGTTGATGTCAGCAAATTGATTATTGATTACGTCAAAAGGGGTTTCTAGAGGAATAATGTAAGAAACTTTGATGCTTTCTATCTCTTAAACGAAAACTATTTTGTAATGCATTATAGAACATACTAGTAATTAACTTGGTCAGAATGTAACTCTAAACAATATGCCATCTTCAAATTTTGTCTTACGTTCACTTTTAAGGAATTCGGGGGATGACCCCTAAAACTGAATATCCTATATATTTTGAAAACTAAAACCAGTTTTTAAACGTTGTAGAACAAAGGTTATAGACCTATTCAATGATATCAAGTTTTAGGGGCCAGTCCCCTAAGTAAGGGACCTAGAGAAATCACAAGTATTTTCTAAATATCTGAAAAACTGAAAAGAATTTTTAAAGCATTATTGAACCAAAGATGTTTACCTTAAAGCTGTATGACCCGATGTTCATGTATTATTTTTGTACATAATTACTTTAAAGCAGATTAATTACTTTATAAAGTTATTAACTTTCCCTTAATTACATGCTTGAAAACATCTGCATGTAAAAGAAAACAGTGCGAATATTATTTAGAAAGTAAATATAGTGGCTACATATATAAATCTTCCCATAATAGACGTCTATAAATAGACCCACGCGCGTCAGGGGAGTCCCAACATGATGTATTAACTCATACGCAACTGTCTAGTTTTAAGGCTGAAAGAGCGTAAAACAACGAATTACTAAGAGGTATTTGATATTTTTATTTCTATTAAACTTATGGTACGGTACTGTTATAACAAAATACACAGCTTTACACAGATAAGACCACCGATGATCTGACATGACTGTCACTTGAAATGGCAGAGTGACGCGGTTGTTTGTAAACATCGATTTAAAATCAAATTATCTGGGTTATAACAGGTGAAATAATTTATGATAGGTCATACAGTCTCATAACTACATACGTGCGATGATTTAATAGCGTTTTTACGAGATGAAAAAAAATATTGTAATTCGGACCATACAGCTTTAACGTTCTGCAAGTGCTGATGTCAGCAAAATTGTAATTGATTACGTACATGTAATCAGGGATTTCTTGGGGGATTATTATAAAACATAAATTGGTCAGAATGTGACTCAAAACAATATACCATCATCAAATTTTAAGAATTTGGGTGCTTATTCCTTTCATGTAACCGCTGCGGTGGCCGAGAGGTTATCTAGCGTTCGCCCTGCATGCGGTAGGCCGGGGTTCGACTCCCGGCCGCGACAGACCCAAGTCGTTAAAACGGGTTGTGACAGTTCCATCGCCAAACGCTCGGCATCAGGTGTGACTGTCACGGGTCCTCGGAGATGACCTTTAAAACGGATGTCCTGTGTCACAGTAGGTGTGGCACGCTAAAGAACCCTCACTGCTCAATGGCCGTAAGCGCCGAGCATAGGCCTAAATTTTGCAGCCATTCACCGGTCTTGGTGACGTCTCCATATGAGTGAAAAATTCTCGAGCGAGACGTTAAGCAAGATATAACCAATAAATCAATCCTTTCATGTATAGACGTTTTTCACTAATTGAAATATCCCAGTCAAGATCTTATCTCATAAGAAATCGGACGGAAGACCTTCTCGTTGCTCGCGACGAGATCACGTCTAATTAAAGTCTTCCGTTTCCAACCGAAGACCACCTTATTGTTATTCTTAATTTTTTTCTCAATTTTTTTTCCTTTCAATTTTTGTGCACGCGATTTCTCAAATATTTGTCGACCGATTTTTGTTAAATGGTCAGGGATGATAAATATTTACATAAACTCGATATGTTTTATTCCGATTTTGATTACGTCAATTATTAAGTAAGATATTGACGTTTTTCTGATATTTGAGGGGTCAGTTTCTCGAGGAGTGTTCTCGGAAACTATTCAAGATATCAACTTGACATTTCCAGTGATTGTAGAGGAGACTTCATAGCTGTGCCTAGTTACATTCATTTTTTTAAACGTAAAAAGTGCCGAAGCTCGATAGACCTCGAAAAAACGTCACAATTTTTACATGCATTTTTGCACACATTTTCGTCAATATTTTCTTAACGAAAAAATAATTTGGAAAGCCATCTAGAACAAAAGTTGTAGATAATGACGATATCTATTCTACAGCAGGTACAATGTACGTGTATTTATAGTATGAGTTCTCAAACGTGTGTTGCCTCCGTAATGTTAATAAGATGAATTGCAAAATAGGTCTGTAGTTTCTTTCTTGAAATATTCGTGTTTCAATACACTGTCAGAGAACAATAATTTCTGCAATGCGCTAGTGTAGACTATGTGTGTTCACAACAATGTACCTCCCCTCCCCCTAGTCGTCGGCTGGTATTATGAAAAGGTGAACAATAAACAATATGATATGAAGAGTAGAGTAAACACGGACCCTGGACATACCAGTGGTGGGATCGGGTGCCTAGGAGAAGTAAGCATCCCCTGTCGACCGGTCACACCAACCGTGAGCCCTACATGTATATCTTGATAAGGTAAACGGAGTAATCCGTAGTCAAAATCAGTGTGTAAAGAATAACCTAACACTTGGTATGAAACACGTCAGACAGCATTTGACCCAATGACAAGTTGTATTGGTAAATTAGATCGTTATAATGACCATAAAATTTGCGAAACGCTGACTTTAAACCGAGACTGTTGAAACCCCTGTAACATCAACATATTTGTCAGTAACCTGCGTCGATTTAAAAACTTATACGCTGAACAAGCTATTTCGTATCGAACCAGTTGCAGATGATAATGGAATATTGCTACATAAATATGGAAAGTTGAAGATGGAGAAGCTGAAGTCGGGATATCCCGTTTGTTATAAATTTGAATTGTTAGTTTGCCGTCAACAAAATATCTAAGTATGAAGCAGAATTGAAAGATTATGTGGTGTCTTTTATTTCGAGTTAACTAGGATATATAGAATCGACATATGAATGAAAATGATTATTGTTAATAGATAAAACGTCGTCGATATATCTAAATGTCGAGTTGAAGGCCATAACAATTTATGTTTTCTTCTCATTATCTATTGTTCCGTTAAATGTTTCTACCTTGCGAAATGAGTACATGTAACATGTTTTTGGAAATATTGTTTAAGCTCTGTTACATATAAAGTGTAAAGATATGTCATGGTTTTAAATATTGTTTAAGCTCTGTTACATATAAAGTGTAAAGATATGTCATGGTTTTAAATATTGTTTAAGCTCTGTTACATATAAAGTGTAAAGATATGTCATGGTTTTAAATATTGTTTAAGCTCTGTTACATATAAAGTGTAAAGATATGTCATGGTTTTAATTTTGAACCACGTATAAAAGAACGACTTTGCTATCAAAAATTGTAAAGGTTGCAGAAAATTCGGTGGAAACGGTGTTCCGACAGTAACTCGAAAGGGCGAAGTGCAATAAAACTATATATAATTTATACTGTAAAAGCGCAACGCCTATTTTTTCTATATATACTAGCGGAAAAAAGAAACTGCATTATTTAATATATGAAAAAATAATAAAAAATAACAATGAAGAAGTTTTATTTTTTTAATACTGTTAACAAATGTATTCGTTTCAACATTTCATAGTCCATTAATGTTAACGTCGAATAACGTCAATTTCAGCACACTCGAAAGATACTGGTATTCGAACTTGAATTAACAAAGTTAATAACGCGTGTGACCACCATTTGCATCCACGCATGGTTGACAACGGCGCCTCATTGATGCCACTAAAGTTTTCAGAAATGCTTGAGGGATGTTGTTCCAGATGTTGGTTAAAGCCTGGCCTAAATCTGCCAATGTCACTGGCTGATTTGGTAAACGGCGTAGACGTCGTTCCATTTCATCCCCACAAACGTGCTCGATCGGCGATAAATCGGGGGAAACAGCTGGTCAAGGCAAGACATCGACATTCTGTTGAACAATAAAGTCCCCGACTACACGTGCAACATGTGATCTTGCGTTGTCTTGCTGCAGAGTGATGTGATTTTGCTGTCTCTGTATGAAGGGTATCACATGGCGCTGAATAATTTCGTCTCGATAGCGTACACCGGTGATATTTCCATTGACAATTTGTAGAGGGGTCCTTCCACGTGCTGTTATTCCACCCAACACCATAAAGCTACCTCCACCGAATTGTCGACGTTGCACAACACAAGCGTCCTGGCACCGCTCCCCAACGCGACGATACACTCTACAACGGCCGTTACTGCTATCCAAATGAAATATAGATTCATTAGTGAACAGAATATTGGCCCAGTCTTGTATTCTGAATCGCAGATGTCGTCTGCACCACGCTGGTCTAGCGATACGATGACGTTGAAGCAGTATTGGGCGCACCGCTGGACGTCTTGGTCTGATGTGCTCGCACAGACGATTACGCACAGTTCTTGTATTGATTGGTCGAAGTCCGGGAATGATACGAGCAGTCAAACTTGCCGTCTGGAAACGATTTCTCAGGTGCACAAGTCTAATGTGGCTGTTCCGTCGACGCGACGTCACACGAGGAAGCCCAGAACGTGGTCGATCCCCAGTGTTACCAGATTGTTGGAAACGTCTCCATAATGACTGGATGGTGTTCCGATGAACTCCAAAGTGTCTTGCTACGATAGTTTGTGCCATTCCAGCTTGAAGCATCCTAACAGCACGATTAGGTTGGGTTTCCTTGAGTCATGGCATGACAGAAGGGTAAATTTTGTCAAAACTAAAGTGCTTTCCTTAAAGCTGACATGAATTAATAAATACGTACACCTTTCTCAACTTATCCGCCATATTTCTCTCAGGTAACCTAATTTACTCTTCCCGTATATACCCCAAATGTGATTGTCACACCTGAGTGATTTTTCTAGGTGGACTCGACCAGTGCACATCTCCGATAGTAATATATAGGGAATGAGAAACAAATAAAATAACATTTTAAAACATTATGCTTTGCTCAAAATTACAAAATATTGATTGTATACTAATGCAACATTCTGGAAGTTAGATAAGTTAGACAAAAATACAACAACAAAAAACTTTTCTTGCATACTTGCAAGTGCATGCAAGTATTTGCATTTTCTAATAAAATAAATGCGGATAAATCATTTGCCAATTACATACTGATAGAATGGAATAGGCAAAGAGAATAAAATATATTATTTATATTAATTCTTGCAAAATAAAGGTACATGCCATATGCATAATATGCAATGCACAAGGTATAATCGCCAAACAAAGTATCAAATACGGGCGTCTATTCAACAGGTATCGGAGATGTGCACTTACTGAAAATATTAGATTCTCTTTATTATGATAAATCCACGAAACAAAATGATAAACTCCATTTGTATCTCGTTAGAACTTTACAACACGTTGTCATTCCATTATACAGACTGCGACACACTTCACCCGTGCCAAACAGGGTGTCTTCAATCAGGGGAGATGTCAGAGTCGAAAAATTTTCCTGTATTGAATGCTTGTCTGGTCGAGGTTTTGCAGTTTATAGAAATCGGGAATCTAATATCTGGTTGGATATATTGCGTGCACATTTCAAAATTTCTCGATGATCATATACAAACTTGGATATACAAATAAGGGAATAATGATCGAAAATATACATCTGTGTGCAAATGCGTGTATTGCATTTGCAATCCATAGTAAACAGTTCATTACACAAAGACACATATGAAAGGAAATTTATAAACGAAAATATAGTTTTGTTGTCTCTTTTGGAACCACATAATTATTTACGGTCTCTTTATGTCCATATTCAGAGAGAGAGAGAGAGAGAGAGAGAGAGAGAGAGAGAGAGAGCGACCGTCCTACTTCGATTTATAATATATCATTTCACAGAAGGAAAGAAAATTGATCACTTATATAAATGTAAGCTTACAAGCATTAAAAATTTCCAGCTATTTAAAAATTTGTTGATTGACAATATATTGGAAACTTACAGGAGTTGATGCTTATAATTGAATTCATTACAAATTTTTAAAAAAGAATATTAGTTTGAACTGTGCATGTAGAAAATACTGACTTTGTATGTTAAAATAACGGGGGAAAAGTAGATTGTCAAAAAAAGTGGGAAAAGCAGACCAGCCTTCCTGCCCACCTCAACCCCCTGTTTTCGTGCCTGAAACAACATATCAATTCGTGTTGAAAGAAAGGTGCATATCTACATTTCATTAAATTCCAAAGGAGCTCGAATTTATGTGTTCCCCTATTAATTATTTTGTATATATGCAAGATTCGTTCCCGAATTTAGAATCATGCTTTCAGTCAGAGCAGAAATGAATTCATTTTGAAGTACACCTAGTTTGAATGCAAATGTTGGGTTCCTTCTTTTAATTTCATCAGACTCATTAGAAACCCCTCTCCCAAACTATGCAGCTTTGTTTTTATTGATATCTAAATCGGTATAAATGAATCCGGATATAAATTATATAATGTTTTTTCGTGATCATATAGATATTGATACTGATAATGAAAAAAGAAAATGTTTATACTCTTGCCTTTTGCATATCCTACTAATGCATTACAGTATATTGACATTGTATCATATCAAATAAAACCTCAACACGAATTTTACTGATTTATGCATACTAACATCTTATCGAATACATTTGAATTTGAAACTACGTACAGCGGTATGGCCATTGCACCAGATCTACGAAATGAAAATATTTATGAATAAATTACACTCAAGCCTCAAAGTAATCATTATGGCATTTTACAGAAACGTTAAAACACACAAATGCTATAGTCCTGCAATGCATGCATGGGATTTTTCTGAATACATGTATTTATGTATTCATGAATGAAGTTCCTACGCTTGAAAATATCTTGGTCTTTATGCATTTTGTTTTGTGATTTTGGTTTACCATTCCTTACACTGTGTAAATGAAGGAAAACTTGGTAAAGGGTGCAATTCTACATGCACCATACAATTAGCATACATGCATGTGTTTCAAAGCAAAAGGTACATGTAATAACCAGACATGTATCGTCATTTTTCATGGGGGGGGGGGGGGGGGGGGGGTACAACAGGGGGTAAAATGGAAAATTAGATTCTTCAAAATCTCTTGCCATTCAAAATAATAATTAAAAAAGATGAACGAAAACAGCAATAAAATAAAACAAAACACCCAAACAAACCAAGATGTTTTGTCCGATGTTCAAAGTCCTAATGTGGGGGTGAAGGGTTAAAGAGTCTTTTACTTTGAGTACCTCAATAATTTTCCCCTACACTTCATTTTTTTCAATCGTTGGGGGTCGGATGGGGTGGTTACAGTCCTCTACTATGAGTGCCTCATATCTTCATTTTCTTAATTGGTGGTGGTGTGTGTCTTCTACTATTATATCAGAACTTTCAAGCTGGGGTAAGTGGGGGAGGGGTTGTCACTCAATGTATCTTTTATTTGCATTACAAACTAACAAAAAATGGATATTGTTATTAAAGGTGGGTGACAGACACTCTTGTCCTCTCCCCTTGATGTTTGATAACGACGCATAATATGATAAACTCGATTATTACATTTTGCATTAGTACAATTTGCGTCGAGTTCGACGCAGAATGTAATAACGCAAAATGGCATAGATATATAAGATCTATTGAGCGCCAAATTAGCATAAAATGAAGTAATTGAAAATAACATTATTTAAAAATATGTTTAATTTTAATTATTGCGTGCTTTAAATGAATCAAATAAATCTGTATTATCAATTAATGAGAGCAATATTGAGTTACTAGTACTGTTCACTTTTTATTGAATTAACGATATCATTTGTCTTAATAAGAGCACGATTATTACAAGATCATCGGTTCTATCTCTCTCTCTCTCTCTCTCTCTCTCTCTCTCTCTCTCGTCGTTATCTCTCTCGTTGTTAGCTCTCTCTCTCTCTCTCTCTCTCTCGTTGTTATTTCTCTCTCTCTCTCTCTCTCTCTCTCTCTCTCTCTCTCTCTCTCTCTCTCATCCCATACACTCGTACAGTGTTGTATATGCAAATTTATGTACCTAAATGATTTCCTGATTTATAAATCTGCAATACTCTGACCAGTAAATCATATGGTATAAGGATTCATGCACAATACAGGGTAAATATTATAATCTGATACTTACCCTGATTGAAAATAGCTGATCGGCACGGGCTAAGTGTGTCGCAGTCTGTACAATGGACAATGTTGTTTACTGTTGGAATGCAAATGGAGTTTATCGTTTTGTTTCATGGATTATGCAAATAAAGGGAGTTTTACTACTACTTTCGACAAGTGTACACGTACATCTGCGGTCCTTTACAGATATTACGAGTAGGCCCAAGTAAATAGTCGTCCGCATTCGATGCGTTTTCATGGCGAGCATACATGCCATTTTTATAAGTACAGTAGTATTTATGTCTTTGCCTTTTACTTGAAGTAATTGTGAATGGTATAGATTGTATACTCTTTGCTTATTCCATTTTATCAATAGATAAAAGATGAAATATTTCTCCGCATTTTTGTATAGTTTTGACATATTTACTACAAATGTACGCACGTTCACGTAAAGAAAAGGCATTCTATATATATTTATCCAAATATATATATTTAGAAGGATTTACTACTGTACGATATGTTTATTATAATTTTGAGCACTGCGTGGTGTTCCAAAACGTGATTTCATTTCTTCTTGATGTCCTATAAATTAGTATCGGAGATGTACGTGTTACCTGTCGAAGCTACCCGCACAGGAAAATCGAAGACACTGATGTGAAGTGAAGCTTAGCAAAGCTCGTCCCCTTATATACCATGCGAACCCTGATACATATAACAATAGAAATTCCAACTAATATGGCGGATTAGCAGAGAAATATGGCGGACATATAGAATTATACTATATTTATTAATTCATGTCAGCTTTAACGAATAGTGTCCAAACAAACCTTTTACACTTCTTACTCCAAACAGTATTGGCCGGTAAAACTCGTGCGTACGAACACTTCAATAAACAACATGTGTTCACAGAGTCGGGTACTATCCGATATTGTTCAAAAACATCACCTTTATCGATTGGTTGTTTTTTTTATAAATGTAAACAATAAATATAGAAAAATTATACTAAATTTTATAATACATAATTTCTTTTTTCCACTAGTATATAAAACATCGATGATTTAAAACAACTTATTGCAAAATTCTCACACCATCATTAGCCTGATGTATAAAGACCGGTGTTATAGAGCCAGACTTCCCCCCATAGTGAAACTTCCCCCGGAAGTCTGGCTCTAGAGTGAACCCCCCCCCCCCCCCCCCCCCCCCGGAAATAGAGGAAATCAAAATTACGAAAATCTGAAGAGTTTAATTCCAAAAATAACCTACATGTAAATTATATGCTAAAGAGCTAGCTAATTTTCCATTTCATGCGAGAAAATGCAATATCAAATACTATTATGCAATATAATATAATGACACTACATCATGCATAAACATATTTTGATCCCACCCTGGTTTATCCAGGGCTCCGTGTTCGCCCAATTCACTGATTTTTATTTAGGAGTTGTGAGCTTGATCATTTTTCATGTTTAGCAATTTCATGATACAACATCACATCATTGTCATACAATATCATACAATGCAATATCAAATAAATAGTGTATCTTATTCACTCACTCACTCTCTTTCTCTCACCCACTCTCTCCCTCTCTCTATCACTCACTCTCTTTCTCTCACTCACTCTCTCCCTCTCTCTATCACTCACTCTCTCCCTCTCTCACTCACTCTCTCCCTCTCTCTATCACTCACTCACTCTCTTTCTCTCACCCACTCTCTCCCTCTCTCTATCACTCACTCTCTTTCTCTCACTCACTCTCTCCCTCTCTCACTCTCTCTCTATCACTCACTCTCTCCCTCTCTCTATCACTCACTCACTCTCTTTCTCTCACTCACTCTCTCCCTCTCTCTATCACTCACTCACTCTCTTTCTCTCACTCACTCTCTCCCTCTCTCTATCACTCACTCACTCTCTTTCTCTCACTCACTCTCTCCCTCTCTCTATCACTCACTCACTCTCTTTCTCTCACTCACTCTCTCCCTCTTTCTCTCACTCACTCTCTTTCTCTCACTCACTCTCTCCCTCTCTCTATCACTCACTCACTCTCTTTCTCTCACTCACTCTCTCCCTCTCTCTATCACTCACACACTCTCTTTCTCTCACTCACTCTCTCCCTCTCTCTATCACTCACTCACTCTCTTTCTCTCACTCACTCTCTCCCTCTCTCTATCACTCACTCACTCTCTTTCTCTATCACTCATTCACTCTCTCCCTCTCTCTATCACTCACTCACTCTCTCCCTCTCTCTATCACTCACTCACTCTCTTTCTCTCACTCACTCTCTCCCTCTCTCTATCACTCACTCTCTTTCTCTCACTCACTCTCTCCCTCTCTCTATCACTCACTCTCTTTCTCTCACTCACTCTCTCCCTCACTCTCTTTCTCTCACTCACTCTCTCCCTCTCTCTATCACTCACTCTCTCCCTCTCTCTATCACTCACTCTCTCCCTCTCTCTATCACTCACTCTCTCCCTCTCTCTATCACTCACTCACTCTCTTTCTCTCACTCACTCTCTCCCTCTCTCTATCACTCACTCACTCTCTTTCTCTATCACTCATTCACTCTCTCCCTCTCTCTATCACTCACTCACTCTCTCCCTCTCTCTTTCACTCACTCACTCTCTTTCTCTCACTCACTCTCTCCCTCTCTCTATCACTCACTCACTCTCTTTCTCTCACTCACTCTCTCCCTCTCTCTATCACTCACTCACTCTCTTTCTCTATCACTCATTCACTCTCTCCCTCTCTCTATCACTCACTCACTCTCTCCCTCTCTCTATCACTCACTCTCTCCCTCTCTCTATCACTCACTCTCTCCCTCTCTCTATCACTCACTCACCGTTTTCTCTTGAGTTTAATGAACGACTCGTGTAGCGACATAACAATAACGGAGCGGATCAAAGATCTTATTTCAATCAGATTGTAAAGTGATAGTAGTTTACCAGGAATAAATGAAGGGGGAAGTCCTGCTATGGGGGGAAGTCTGACTCTTATTGTGTTTACCTGGCACTGTCCAATAAGTTGATAATTACTGTCCATTATTTTTAAGAACGGACAGTATCTGTCCATTCTTAAAAATAATGGACAGCAATTGTCAACTTATTGGACACCTACAGGTAACCTTTTCACTACAAGTGGTCTTTCTCCTATATAAAAGTCTAAAACGACAAAGGATTGCGTAACAAAAATGTTTTAAGTAAAGGATATGGGCAAAAAACTGTCCATTCTGTGAGAGAAAGAACTGATCGAGGCCCGTAGGGTCGAGATTACTTCTTTCTCTCACAGAATGGACAGTTTGAGGCTGATATCCTACTTAAAACATTACATCTTTTGTTCTAAGACTGGACAGTCTCAGGTAAATCCATTGACAATTATAATTATGAATAAAGCTATTTTTGAATAGTCTGACAATATAACCATTCTTACGTAGAAGTCTGTTTCTTTTATTCACTTACTGGACAGTGTCAGATAAGTAGTGTTGTACTGCAGGTTTTATATTCACTCACTCTGTAGTACTGAGTCATATCAACATGTGTTCCTCTGATGGGGAGGGCATTTTCATTGCACAATCAAAATTTAAGGATTTTAATTAAAGTACTGCGAATATTATCTTGATGAGTGTTATATTCTGGATATGGAAGGTGAGAAAGTTACGGAGCCAAATTTTGTTTTGAAAAGCATTGTGTTTTCGAATATTTGGATGAGGAAATAAATAACGCCAGCCAAAAGAACTCAATACGCCCATCTTGTGAAATGAAATTAATTATTGATGAAAGCGAAAATGATAATTCAGAATTAGGATATGCTAATAAAGAAAACATAAAAAGGCGTTGTGAAGAAGTTTTGGAATGTGCCTCTGGATCCAGCGAAATTCAAATACATTATGGAAATATGTCTTTCAACTTTTAAGTTTTGATGCAATATGACAATGACCAATGGAATTTTTAAAAATTGTGAATCTTAAAGTTGAAGCAGAGAATTTTACTAAGGGGAAATATCGTTTTAAGTGTTTCAGTAATTTTTCCGATATCTGTGTTGATTCTTACTTGTAGGGAATTTAAAATTAAATGTGTATCTCTTTTGACAAACGTATGTCTTTCTCTTATTTTCAGGTAGGTTCAGCCTACCTGTAGACGTCTATTAAGTTATTGGGTTTACCTGGCACCGTCCAATAAGTTGACAATTACTGTCCATTATTTTTAAGAATGGACAGTATCTGTCCATTCTTAAAAATAATGGACAGCAATAACTTTGTATTCTTACATTTAGTGTGAATATGACAACTTCCGGGTAGTAACACAATCAGACTGCGCATATATATTTTAGTATGGATGCTGTTCAAAATCGAAATCAGTTGAAATCATTTGCACAAGAGAGTAAGAAAATGTTAATGAATTTCTTGATCGAGTCGGGTGTGATTTTTCGGGGAGGGGGGGTGGGTGGGTTTGAAAATTGAATTGAATCACGCAGACATTCATTTGTTTACAACATGTCTCCAATAACGACTGACATTATTTTGTATGAAATCAGAACAGAACTACTTGACACTCAAAAGATAATGGTAACTCATCAACTCAAAGCTCGGGTTTTTACTAGGATCGACACGTGCAGTGATAATAAAAAATCACAAAGCATAGTTTTCCTTCATACACGTGAAAATAACCAACTTTGCAAGTAAAAATAAAAGAAATTAATGTTGTAAATAGAGAACACCCCCTCCCCGATAGAATGTTCTATCGTTAAAGTGATGTAATTTCCTACGGTGGGCCTGTCACGAGATTAGTTTGATTATTCTAACAATCCCCCCTTCTAGGATTTCGCGTTTTATGATTGAAATTAGTATATATATCATAATATATTGCATAAATTTCCTCAGGATCATTACCACGTGTTTTAATGCAGTTAGATTTATAATAAAATATCAGATGTTACTTGTTCAATACATGTATCAATGTAGTACATTCAGCGATAAAAGTTCTGCCACGATGTACGTCTAGGTATGTCGGACTGACAACTCTGGATTCTGTAAATGTCCATCTCCTTCGATTGGCAAGTAAAATTTAACCCAGTATGTACTTGTAAATGAGAGGCCACTGACAGATTTCCAGCTGTCTGTCTACAAACTTTATACAGTTTCAAATACAAGTATAACCATACAGAAATTCATCGTCACAAACCATCTTTAAACTGACATTTACACATGCAATGTTTTGAAAATAAAATAACTATAGTCGTACCCCCTGGATTTATAGTAATACATTAAAATAAGTCGGCAAGAATATGTACCTGTAAATATACAGCCATTTGGGGTAAAACATTTGGAGTTGTACTCAAATTATTTTGTAAATTTGTGGCGAAAAGGGGGGGTCTAAATCTGTCATTGCAATTTTTGTTATGACATGATACGTGCCTATACATAATCAAGCACATTTCAAGGGGGCTAAAACGAATAAAAGAGGGGAGACATAGAGACGTCAAAAGCATTCTATTGGAGGTTAAACTTCCCTATCCCCCAGAGAGTACGTTTGAGAATATGGCACACATACACCCGGGATCACACAGATCTATGAAAATAATTTATATCAATCGAGCAATATTGAACAAAATTAATGAATTGTTATTTATTGAATTACCTATTTTACTGCATTTCAAACATATCAGTTGATATTAACAATCCAAGCTTCATGTTGCACATGTACAAATGATTTGCACACATAATGAACACGTCCAGGTACTTTGCAATTGGAGAAAGTTACCCAAACATTGCAATATGGTTTATGTTTGAAAGAGTTGATTGGTAGTGGTGGAATAATTTTAGCCCTGATAAAACAGTGAGAGCGTTGATTTCCTAATTTATATATATTAAAAAATTCATTTTGGAAGGGGGGGTGCCATGATACGCAAGATCACTGCACGTGTCGATCCTAGTAAAAACCCGAGCTTTGAGTTGATGAGTTACCATTATCTTTTGAGTGTCAAGTAGTTCTGTTCTGATTTCATACAAAATAATGTCAGTCGTTATTGGAGACATGTTGTAAACAAATGAATGTCTGCGTGATTCAATTCAATTTTCAAACCCACCCCCCTCCCCGAAAAATCACACCCGACTCGATCAAGAAATTCATTAACATTTTCTTACTCTCTTGTGCAAATGATTTCAACTGATTTCGATTTTGAACAGCATCCATACTAAAATATATATGCGCAGTCTGATTGTGTTACTACCCGGAAGTTGTCATATTCACACTAAATGTAAGAATACAAAGTTATTGCTGTCCATTATTTTTAAGAATGGACAGATACTGTCCATTCTTAAAAATAATGGACAGTAATTGTCAACTTATTGGACGGTGCCAGGTAAACCCAATAACTTAATAGACGTCTACAGGTAGGCTGAACCTACCTGAAAATAAGAGAAAGACATACGTTTGTCAAAAGAGATACACATTTAATTTTAAATTCCCTACAAGTAAGAATCAACACAGATATCGGAAAAATTACTGAAACACTTAAAACGATATTTCCCCTTAGTAAAATTCTCTGCTTCAACTTTAAGATTCACAATTTTTAAAAATTCCATTGGCCATTGTCATATTGCATCAAAACTTAAAAGTTGAAAGACATATTTCCATAATGTATTTGAATTTCGCTGGATCCAGAGGCACATTCCAAAACTTCTTCACAACGCCTTTTTATGTTTTCTTTATTAGCATATCCTAATTCTGAATTATCATTTTCGCTTTCATCAATAATTAATTTCATTTCACAAGATGGGCGTATTGAGTTCTTTTGGCTGGCGTTATTTATTTCCTCATCCAAATATTCGAAAACACAATGCTTCCGGGGAAAGGCTCACTCTAGAGCCAGGCTTCCGGGGGGAAGGCTCACTCTACAACATCGGCAATTAGGTATAAAAACAGCCAATCGGTGAAAATGGTGGAAGATATGAATTTTCTGGTCACAATCAGACTGCAGCACTTATTTTGCAAAAATAAAGATTAAACTAATTTTGTATTTCAAACTAGAGATTGGCAGTTTGTGGGTGTGATTATCTTTAGTTTACACCGGATGTTGACACATATATTGCACTAGCATATTTGTCTAGATACATTGTGAGAGGGATTGCACCAAATCTTTTAATAACGTGGGGGGAAATACTCACATATCATTGATAAATCCAGATTTTATTTAAACTATCACAGATGAAATCGGCTCCCGATAATCATTTGTTTAATTCAACTTTTGGGAAGTTAAAAAATATAAGCAGATCTATGTATGATGTATATATTAAACAAGTGTATACTATTGCTGAATGTTTAACGACACCAGGGTCTACAGATCGTAAAATATGTCTTGTCAGTATGAATTATGGTTTCAGTTTCAGCGACTTTCTTTTAATCAACGCATGGTATTCTTGTCTTCAAGGTTTTGAAACACTGCAATTTAGAACCTCGAGGGAAATACGAGTATCTAATGACGATTAATGTGTAGGGTCTGTGGTGAGCGTTACAGTAGTACGTAATAGGCTGTTATAGTTAGGGCATTTCTTCATTAACAGCTTGCATTATAATGTACGAGGGATCTATTCATGTAGACATAATAGGTGTACCTTATTCAACTATAAATACTCGATAAAATGCGTATATATATAAAATCAGAATTCCTTCAACTTTGTACGAGTGATCTCGAGGTGAAATTATGAAGTATCAGTCCTCCGTCATCTCCCCTATTCCAACCTCTCCCAATTTTTGCACGGAGTAAATTTACTTACTCAAGAATATTTCTTTCAAACGAATTAGTGATTACTACCTAGGCAGATTTAATTATAGCGGATGTTTAAAGAATATTCAACGGGTGACGAAGAGTGGGGAATTTCCCCCTCCCATTTAAGCTTACTAAGAATACAAAACCTCAATGGTTTCAATTTAAAATAAACCACAACATTTTCTCACCAAACTCTTTTTTGCATAAAATTAAAATTAAAGATACAGGCATGTATACTTTTTGTAATAATGAAATTGAACCTATTGAGCACATTCTAGGGAGGTTTTAAGTAGTACAAGACTTAATAAATGATTTTGATACTTTCTGTTTTAACAAGACCCTCATTCGTGTTACATATTCTAAAAAGAGATTTCATACTTGGATCTTATGTGAGAACAGAGAGTATAAAAACTATGATTCATTACAAACTGAATACTTTATTTATAGTATGAAATGTGCAAATAGAAGTATTTCATTAGATGGGTTGCTATCCTACATAAAATCTTTGTATGATAACAAATAGCTATGGAATTCTTGGAAACGAATAGATTGGAATTATTACGTATATTTTTCGTTATAATGATCTTGAAAACCTTTATTTACTTGCTTTTTATCAACATATTTATTAGCTCACCTAAGCCAAAGGCTCAAGTAAGCTTTTCTGATCAAATTTTGTCCGTTCTTCCGTCCGTCTGTTCGTAAACTTTTCAATTTTCATCCTCCTCTCCATAACCGCTGAGCCAATAACAATTAAACTTATTACAAATCATCGTTGGGTAAAGGGGATTCAAATTTGTTCAAATGAATAGCCATGCCCCCTTCAAAGGGGGGGGGGGGGTAATCACGAAAATGCAAAAATAGAGTGAGGTCATTTCAGGAACCACTGAGCCATAAAAGTTTACATTTACATGGAAGCCTCCTGACATAGTTCAGATTCGAGTTTGTTAAAATGATGGCCCCTGGGAGTAGGGTGGGGCCACAATAGAGTATCAAAGTTTCACATAGGAATATATGGCTAAAATCATTAAAAATCTTCTCAAGAATCACTGTGTCAGGGAATTTCAAATTTACATGAAAGCTTCCTGGCATAGTGCAAATTCAAATTTGTTAAAATCATGGCTCCCGGTGGTAGGGTGGAACCACAATAGGGTATCAAAGTATTACATGCGTCTATATAGAGAAAATCTTTAAAATCTTCTTCTCAAGAACCAGAAAAGTTTACATTTGTATCAAAGCTTCCTGAGATAAGGCAGATTCAAGTTTGTTGAAATCATGGCTCCGGGCGGTAGGGTGGAGCCACAATAGGGGATCACATTTTTACATACAAATATATAGGGAAAATCTTCTCAAAACCCACTGGGCCAGGAAAGCTTACATGAAATCCTCCTGAGATAGTGCAGACTCAAGTTTGTTAAAATAATGGCCCCCTGGGGTAGGGTGGGGCCACAATAGAGTATCAAAGTTTTACATGAGAGTATAGAGGGGAAAACTTTAAAATCTTCTTCTCAAGAAGCACTGGTCCAGAAAAGTTCACTTTACATGAAAGCTTTCTGACATAAAGTAGATCCAAGTTTGTGCAATTCATGGTCCCTAGTGGTAGGGTGGGGTCACAATAGGGGATCAAAGTGTTTTATGCTCATATAAAGGGGAAATATTTTAAAGGGACTGATTCACGATTTCCCCCAAAATCTTGTTTTTCACTTTTAATGATCAAAATCTACTGTCAAATGTGTTTAAAAGGTTTCACACAAAAAAATTCAGGTTATACATTATCACAGAAGCTCATTATAAAGATTTTATTATTTGTTTTGTAAACAAATTTATTAAAGATTGCGATATGTTATTGTTTACGAAATTTTCAAAAGAAATGGATATCAATCTAAGTATATTATATCTATCGTATTTCAAGCATTCTTTAGGTAAAATGTGTCATCTAAAAGTCGAAATTTGTGACTATGCAAATTTAAGTTGCTTTATATTACAAAATTAATATTTTACTGGTTTGTTTGTTTACATAAAAAGACTCTAGTCTTTGTTTACATAACACCGAGTTGAGGTTAAAATATAGCTTTTATTCTTCCATTCAGAAGGTAAAAAATTTGGCTGTCAACATTAGATGAGTTATATTTTTAATGTTTAACATTAGAAAAGAAAAATATTTTTTTTCAAAAGTCGTGAACCAATCGCTTTAAAATATCTCTTGAACTATTTAAGCTATGACTTTCATTTTTTGTATATACATTCTTTATGGTAAGACCTTTCATGCGATGCAATGATGTGTACTCTTGTGACTTTGACCTGGAAGTTTAACCTACATTTGATAAAAATCTGACCTATACAATATGTTCCGAACTATTTATGGTAGATCTTGCATAACTTTTATATATATTTCTTATGGCAAGACCTTTCATTTCATACAATGACCTTTGACTTTGAACTTGGAGTTTGACTTACTTTTAAGAAAATTTAACCTATTAAAAATATTCAGAACTATTTTAGCTGAGGCTTTCATATTTTGTATATAGATTCTTCAAGGCAAGACCTTGTACACAATGGTGTTTGATCTCTTGACCTTGGCATTTAACCTACTTCATAAATATTTTTAACCTATTCAATATCTCCTGAACTATTTAAGATAGAGCATTCATATTTTGTGTATAGATTTCT
Organism: Ostrea edulis; assembly: GCF_947568905.1. Classification (NCBI taxonomy): domain Eukaryota; kingdom Metazoa; phylum Mollusca; class Bivalvia; order Ostreida; family Ostreidae; genus Ostrea; species Ostrea edulis. The sequence goes on along the minus strand of NC_079167.1, from coordinate 656,414 downwards.
TATGACAAGGGCTTTCATATTATACCAGGATCTATGACCTTGTGACCTTGGTTTTATCCAGAACAGCAAGATCGTATGAGTCACATTGGTGTTGATCCATCTCTGTGTTATGTGAATTCATTTTCAGTTATGTTGTCATGATTTTGGGCTAGGTTGAGGCCACAATTTGGAGTCAAAATTTTTCATGCGAATAAAGATTGATAAATAAAAGTCTTTTATAAATCACAACAGCTGAACAATGGCAGGGCCAAGGTGACTTAGATGAGCGATGTGGCCCATATGCCTCTTGTTATTTGTTTTGGTTTTTAATGAAAATTGACTCAGTCAGAAAGGACCCTGTTAGGAATTTAATTCATATACATGTATTACATTTACCTGTGCTGATGACAGAGAAGTCATTATTTTTTGTAATAATTTTTCCCCCCAATAACAGATGTCTGATTATATTCATTTTCCAAATCCCAAATCTGCGTTTCAACAGTAGGATCAACTACCTTTGAATAAAATATGAAAGTTCAGTGTAGTAAAATTAGTGGGAAGGTATGCAGTAATCGTGACCTTTGATTTCATAACCAATGAATTCAAGTCTTTCTTTAACTAAAGTCTGAATGGATTTTCTTGAAAACTATTCAATGTAAAACTTATACGGTACCAATTTTGATGCTCCAGATGAGCATTTCGACAAATAATGTCTCTTTAGTGATGCTCAACCGAAATGTTGTAAATCCGAAATAACAATGAAGTTTTAGAGCTATTATAGCCAAAAACAGCGTGCAAAAAAAGGTGGAGTCAAATTCGTCTAAGGATAAGAGCTATGCATGAGGGAGATAATCCTTGATTTTGAAATGAATTTCTAAATTTTATAACAGCAATTAAATATACATTTGTACATCCGTATTTTCAAGCTAGTAACGAAGTACTTAGCTACTTAATATAGCAAATCAAAACGAAAGTGATGGTTGGTAAACATACAGGCTGACGGACAAATGCCTAATCTATAGATGTCTTCCTTTAATCTGCAAAATATGAAAGTTGTATGTTGAAAATTTTCAAGATACTGTGTCACAATGAAAGTGTATAGAACTTCTATTTTTAACTTATCCCGTTCCGATGAAAGCAGAGTAAAGTTAGACGTTGAGGATTTATTGTGACATTGATCTTTGGCTGATGACTACAAAATGTATAGGTCTCTTTCGTTAATGTTCAATTTCATTTGTATAAAATATGAAAACTTTATGTTGAATACGTATGTTGAGTACTGTTCATGATACTGTGTCACAACGGTCGCGGTAACTCAGTGGTAGAGGGTTTACTTCATAACCGAAAATTTCAAGACCCAAACGCTCGGCATTTAGAAGTCAAAATCACAGATCTTTCGGATGTGATTTTAAAAACGAGTGTCATCGCAGGCGTTGGCACATTAAAGAACCTTAACTGCTACGGCTTTGAGTGGTAAGCATAGGTCTAAATTTGTGACTGATACTTCACCTACAGCTGGTGACGTCTCAATATGAGTGAAAAAAATTGCAACTAACCAACAATGAAGCTGATGACGGACAGAAGGACGGACAATGTGCATGTGATTCCTATAGGGCTTCCATATTTACAATGAAGGGCTCTAAAATTGTTATACATACATTATGAACAATCATTTACAGGTAATGTTTATTTCCTATATATCTATTTCAAGCCATTTGATTATCAAAGCGATAGTTAAACACGTATGCCGTACGCTAAACATTAGGATTGTACATAAGGACATCGACGGGGCAGTGCATTTGTATCTTGAGCACAATCTAGATCGCCTATCTACAGTAAACTATTTTTTGTTTGAATCGACAGAAGACATTAAACCCCGGGCTGTCATTTTTTGTACAACTGTAAAACAAGGATCGAACAACTCGTGGTGTTCATTACTTCCGGATTGCTACATTTACAAACCTAAATGCGCACGTGTTTATCGTCTGCGAATTATCAAATTATTAGAAGAGAAAGCATATATTTTCATGTCCTTGCTGTTCTATCATCTGTGTACGGTTACTGAATCTGTATTCATAGAAATCATGTCTTCGCTTGTCATGGTATCCATTAACTAAGCATTTGAGGTATATCTGTGCAAAGGTTTTTTTTACCGGGGTCCTCTTTAATGCGTATCAAATATATCTTATGATGGGTACAATGAACCCAGTGTACGGCTGTATTTGTATACTTAAAATACTTAACATAATTCATTGGAAAGTTCACAAGTCAATCACCATCAAAACATTTAACATCAATTGAAAACAACTACATTTAGAGCTAGGGTTTTAAATGCGTTCTATTTGATAATGCTTACCAATATTCATCAATAATTGTAAAACATAAATGAAAATTTCAAGGAATTTGAAAGAGATTAACATTGAGACAAGAAATATCTAGAGCGATTTAAGTAGATTTCTAAACATTTGAAACACACACAGCTGCACGCACGCAGGTATGTCCATCATCAACGTTTATGACGGAGGGTAGGTTACGTTCCATTCACTGGCAAATCGTCCGAATATTCTGCCACTCTTCCAACAAACAGGCCGCTTCCCAGTTTTTGTGGATTCTGCGGCTGAGGCTGGGCACAAGTCTACCAAGCTCGCCCCAAACATGTTCAATCGGATGAAGGTCTGGGGACATGTCAGGGCAGGCCAATCGAGGACATTGATGCCATTTCTTTGAAGAAAATTCAGCGTCAATCTGGCAGTGTGTGCGCGCACATTGTCCTGGTACCTGTAAAATGCGAAACGAAACAAAATGGAAACCGAAATCAAAACGAAACGATAACGTTTCGCATTTTCAGGTACCAAATCGTTTCGATTTCGTTTCGCATTTTACAGAAAGCCCTCTCCTGTCTACACTGCTCTATGAATAGTGCAAACTCAGGCTGCAGAACCTCGTCTATATACCGCTGAACAGTTAAGTTTCCGTGCAAAATGACCAACCGGGAGCTAGAATTAGTGTTAATCGCGCCCTAAAACCATGATGCTACCTCCGCGAATTCTGTCTCGTTCAAGCACGCAATTCTCTACGTAGTCTTCATGCACACGTCGATAACTGTATTCTGTCGTCCGCATTCTTGATTCGTCAGACAACAAGACCTTTGTTCATTTTTTACGTTGACTTAAAGCAATATTTCATTTTGTTGTATAATGTGCTATTTTGATAGTTTTGTATATAACTTTAACCATAATCATTGATAAAATTAAAATAAAGATTTCGGTTCTATTCAATAGATAACATTATATGAAAATCAGTATTTGTACAGGAAAACAATAATGTAATTTTGCTTCATTCAGAGCCTCTGAATGGATTTCTAACACAAATATCAATAGCAAAGTTTATAACACCTTATTTTTCTCTGTAGTTGAAATAGTAAATCAAGATTTTACAACCAATATTTTTTTTTACACAAAAATGGCTGTTTTAACCACTTCCGGGCCCATTGAACTTTGTAACGTCAATGCCTCGTTCAAACGAAGAATTTCATTTCATGCTGATATCTGATATACGAGATATCTGAAAATTAATGGCATATCAATGTACCTAATATCACTCCTCATATGCATAGTCCGTAAATCATTCAAATATCTACTACAAACGACGATATCTCAAAGGTATTCACGCAAATATTGAACTTTCAGGCTACTTTGAATCAATCGATATGAGTAGCTGACTTCCTTAAGCGTGATATCTGAAAATTTATGACACATCAAGATACCAGATATCCCTCCTCTTCATATGCATAGTTGTAAATTAGTCAGATATCTAATACAAACACAGAGTTCCTTAAGATATTTACGAAAAACTTGAAATTTCAGGTTACCTGCAATCAAAAGGTCCAAGTAGCTGACCTCCTTAGGCGTGGTATCTAAAAATTGATGGCACATCAAGATACCTAATACCACGCCTTGTCATGTGTACCATCTTTAATCAATAAACCTGATAGATAATAATTGAATATTGGGTGATGAAAGCTGATAGACGGGTAGAGAACAACAAAGGCAAACATATAGAATCCTTAAAAGGGTCACATAGGCCTTAAAGTACAATTGATGTCACTTGAAAGTTTGAAAGGTGGTATGAAACTTAATTCTAAATCATGTAGGGTCAAATCGAAGGCAAATAGCAACTGAAGCCTGCACTATCTTGGCCACAGAGACTTAGGCCTCTTTTTTCTCCCAGAGAGCCCGAATGTCATGGGGACTGTCTCCTCTCCGATGAGTACCATGCTCCAAATCCAGGCGAGCTTTCTGCTGATACAGGAACTGCATTCCCACATAATCTGATCCTTTAACACATAGAGATCAACAATATAGTCCACATTTCCTAGGCGTATATCCACGGGATCGAAGATAAATCTTCTCATCATTACGTTCTCGTCAGCCTGCACAAAGGTGATATGTTGCTTTATGGGCCACTTGGAATCAAGCTCCTCATAAAGACATAGACCATGGTGGACAGAACACTGACCTTGGTACCTGTGTCCACCAGTGTTTGCAGCTGCACTCCCTGGATTGCCATTTCTACCATGAATCTTGTTGTCCGGCGTAATTGTCCAATGGGTGCAGACACGTCTCTGTAGGGCCCAATAGCATGCTGCAGGGCATGCCATCCGTTTCCTCCTCTGCTTGGCCAAAAACAACATCCAACTCACTCTTCTCTGGCTGAGAAGCTTGCTGCGTGGCTGCCTTCGGGCTGGGTTAGGGTTAGAATAAACCCTGAACAAGTGAATCATCCTGGTCCAGTAAATCCTCCAGGTCTCTTGCACCAAACCCTTTCAGCTATAGCACTGCAATATCCTAGGGGAATTCGAACCTGTCTGTGACACCTTACTCATCTATGAAGAAGGCCTAAAACTTCTCTTCATCTTATCCTATGATCTAGTCCCAATATTCCTCCTTGTCGCCATCCTCCTCCTCTGCTGTCTCCTGGAACAGGACTCGCAACCCGTCCTTTTTTAAATGACGCATACAAGAGAGTGCATTGTAGTCCCCTTTTCCCTATGACTCGTCCAATGAGCGTTTCTCTGCCTTGCCAGTGTCCAATACCAATATCATGGGCCTTTGCGGAGAGCGCTCCGGTGTCAAGCTCCACGGATCCTTACTCCCCGCCCCTGAGGCTCAAATGTCCGTTGGTGGGCATAGGAATTTTCCCTAGGCTTCACCGTTGCCTCTTGCTTTCTGTGTGCATCCTTCCAGTTGAGCTCCGGACAGTCCCTCTTGAAATAGCTAAGAGCCCGGCACTTGAAGCACCCGAGGGTTTCTGTTCATGTCCCTGCTATGATGCGAGGTGCACCTGGGGGAAGGAGTCTGCCCTCGCAATTCCTTCCCCTGTTCCTCAATTCTCAGACATACATGCAGGTTCCTTAAATCCTTCTTTAATGCCGGTGTTCCCAAGGGTTGCTGGACCTCCTACTGGATCACCATCCTTATTTCCTTCTTGGGCCTAAATTGACTTGGTTTACCGGGTATGCTGGTAGTACTGCATCCTATTCATAGATTTCTCCACAGTCTTAGGTCTACCATCCAGGGCGTACAAACCTGCATCTCGATCGTTAACTACAAAACACAGCCGGACAATGACATGTGCATGCACATCAGGCACAGATTGGAAAGTATGTACCGCTAAGGTGAGGATGTGGTCCGCCCATTGGTGCACCGATTTTCCTACATTATGAGAAACTGATTGGAAATTCATCTGGTGTGTGTACTTCGATCCGAAGCGCTTCTTGAAAACGTCTCACGATCTCAGCCAGTAAGAGGTTACCGTCCATCATCTCTAACAACAAGGTGTAATAGTCGCTTGATAGTGTCATCTAAGGAGAAGTAGAATTGGTCGTGCTGCTACATCTCTGTACATTGTTGACTGCAAGGTAGCCGAACAAACTTGCATAAGAAAGATTTCCAAGTAAACTTCCCATCATTCCGCAATCCTTGTACCTAGGCGTGTTTCTACCCGTGCCCGTCGCGTGTTCCCCTACACAAGAGTATTGGGGAAAGGGAAAGGGAAGGGGGAGTGGGGCTAGCCCCTGGGCGGAATGCCCAGAGAATGGGTATGTTATTCTGGTTTACCTAACTTTGGCCGAACGTGGGTTACTCTACCCCCTCTCTCACTCCCCTACAAACAGTGATACCAGGCTATGCCTGAAAATAAGCAGACCTCTGCTGCTGATAGGGGACGGTTATGGCAACGATGTGGTGCATTTGTGTGCTCGCATAGCCACCAACCATGGGGGATACCAAGGATTAGGCGTACTGGGGACTCCCCCAGACCTATAGTCAAGGAAATGGGTTGCGTAGATTTTGCGAAGCTGCACTGCATGGTAAAGGGTCAGAGGACCCTGTGTGGAGATTGGGACAATGGAGGGACTACGAGACCTAGTGAGTTATAGGGGTAACCCCCGGCTCCAACATTAGGGCAACTAGGGAATACGATCCTGGTATAGGAATATACTGGCGCTGATACCCCTGATACAAACCCTGACTGAACTGGCCTGGGGTCTGGTTATCAACCTATCGGGTTGGGCTGATCTCCTCGACACTGGAGTGAAGGGATGCAGTGACGGTGGTATGATATTTTGGAAGATTCCCAGAACTGGGCATGTAACCCCCCAGGGAGTCGCACTTACAATATGGATCCCCATCTAAAATTTAAACTATCAATCTCCTGGTAACTGAAATGGGTGCCAGTAAACCTCACCCCTACCATTGGCGCCCCTGAACCTTCCACCCCCTCCCTCAAACAGGAAGGCAAGGACAGAGTGAAATAATCACCACCCATGGGTATTCCCTTACAAAATAACTTTAACTTAGGGTCTATTATACTGCTGTGGGCACTACCACTTATTTTATTTTAATTCAAATTGATTGATTAAATATTGTTTAAATATTTCACCCATATGGAGACGTCACCAAAACCGGTGAAGGGCTGCAAAGAAGTAGAGACATTTTCTAAAGTCATATGGCCCAGAAAATATATGATTTCAGTAGGAGTCCCAAAATCTGGCTTTCAAATAAGGAATATATAAGCAAATCCAAACTACATTTGATTTGATCCAAAATTGCTTTGTGTTGTATGACAGGAGCGTGAAGTTGGCATAAAATTGCCAAAAAAATGCAAAAATCAATGAAAATTTTCATAAATTCAGGGGATTTTCCATTTAGATAGAGCTTGATAACTGTTAAATTTCATCCAGATTATTGCTTAGGAAAAGGTGTGCCCATGCGTCGAGCAAATTTATATTCAAACACATTTTTCATCTTCTCTTAAAACACAATATATATTAATTTCATTTTGCTCGACGGATGGGCACACCTTTTCTTAAGCAAAAATCTGGATAAAATTTAACAGTTATCAAGCTCTTTTCGAAAAAAAGGCGGGGAAAACTCTTATTCATGACGTAATAATGCTATAAATTAAGAAATAACTTTGATTTAAGTTGAGATAGTATACTTGGCATGTATTTAACTTATTCAAAACACAGATCAAGCTTGATTCAAGACACATTTAAATCGGAGAATTTTTTTCGGCCTTGATATGTACACAATCGTACCTTGTATATATACACAATCGTATATTTCACTCGTATGGAGACGTCACCACTGCTGGTGAAGGGCTGCAAAATTTAGGCCTATGCTCGGTGTTTTATCGTGCCACACCTGTGACATGGACCTCGGTTTTTACGGACCGCCCCATTTAGTCGCCTCTTACGACAAGCACCGAGGAGCTATTCTAACCCGGGTCCCCAATTGAAAAAACATTGATTAAAATAAAAGACCCCGACAAAATGGCGGCAGACCAGTGAAATGCAGGGAAACAAAAACTTTGCAATCACCCATGTAGGCAAGTCCGTGACCTGGAGTTCGGCGCCGATAAAGTACCCCATATTCAATCATTAAACAGGTCTGAAAAATGGCCCTAGACTCGGAAGGCCCCAGGTCGAACCTCAGCATCCCCAAACTGAGGGCGGAAAATGACAGTTCTAGGGGCCCCTTCTTGCCTGCATACTCTTTATGTGGACTCTTCAAAGATTCAATTGTTATCAGTCTTCATTGTGACCCTAAATCATGAACTTTCAGGTGAGCTCAATTGCCCTTACAGGCCTATGTGACCCCTCTTAAAGGTTCTATATGTTTGACGTCGTTGTTATCTAACCCCTCAACAGTTTTGTTTTCTTTCATCACCCAATATTCAATTCTGAAAGAGGTCTGAAAAGTGATCCACCCTTGGGAGTCCCCAGGAGGTACCTATAGAGCTCAAAACTGAGAGTGGAAAATGATAGTCCTAGGGCTTCCCCTTCTTTCCTTCACACTCTTCAAAAATTTAGTTGTTATTAGTCTTCATTGTGACACTAGATTATTTAAAATCATGAACATTCAGGTGACCTCAATTGTACTTATAGGCGTATTTGACCCCTTTTAAGGGTTCTGTTTGACTTCCTTGCTCTCTATCCTTATATCATATATATTTGTTTTCTTTCATCACCAAATATTCAATATTAGAGAAGTCAAAAATATTGCCCCACCTGTGGGAGGCCCCAGGTGGTAACCCTACAGCCCAAAATTGAGGGGGGGAAATAATAGTCCTATGGGTCCTCCTCCTTGCCTGCATATTCTTTGTGCGGACTCTTCAAAGTTGTTATTAGTCTTTATTGTGACCCTACATGATGTAAAATCATAAACTTTCAGGTAAGCTCAATTGCGTTTAGAGGCCCATGTGATCCCTTTTAAAGGTTATATATTTTTGACCTCGTTGACATTACCCTTATATCAAATTTGTTTTCTTTCATCACCTAATATTCAATCTTTAAGGAAGCCTTCCTTGCCTGGATTGTGGACTTTTCAAAGATTAAGCTGTCATTAACCTTCATTATGACCCTATATGATGTAAAATTCGAAACTTTCATGTGAGCTCAATTGCCTTTAGAGCCCTATGTGACCCCTTTTAAGGGTCTATATGTTTGTCTTCATTCCTCCCTATCCGTTTGTCAGTTTTGTTTTATTCCAACACCCTATAGTGAATTATGAGAGGTATGAAAAGTGGTCCTAACCTTAGGAGGCCCTAGGTGATGTGGTACCCTTACAGCTCCAAGCTGAGGGCCAAAAATTATAGTCCTGAGTACTCTCAGTACTTTGATGCAATTTCTTATTGGCTGCTAGCTTCTACGGCCTTATTTGCTGCTTGTTAGTGGCTGCTAGGTTCAGTTTAGTCAATATGGGAGTCAACATCCGGTGTAAGCAACACACCCACAAAATGCCAATCTCTAGTTTGAAATATGAGTCTAGTCCTGCTTCAAATTTTAAAAGCCAAAATTAAGACTTCATGGTAATTTATATCTAGAATAGATATGGCCATTATATGCACAATTGTGAGAGGAACAAGTACCCCAATTTCAAAATTTCAGTACAACAGCTTAATCTTTATTTTTGCAAAATAAGTGCTTCAAGTGACCAGAAAAATCATATCTTCCACTATTTTCACCAATTGGATGCTTTTATACCTAATTGTCGGTCTTAATTAAAAATAACATTATTCTATATTTGCAGGTAAGAGTTGTTTTAAATCAGTCAGGATGGACTTCCTTATGTGAATCTTGTGATCTTCTTGCCATTAGGTTGGCATCGTTCAATCAAATTTTGGATCCATGGGTATATATTTTACTGCGAAGGGAAAACATCATATGTTTTGTGAAACGCACAAGAAGATTTAAGTTAACATTCATGCGTAGTTTGTCCAGCATTCACAGCTACGGAAGTGAAAGAATGGCAATCATCAGAAGAAGCTTACGTCACCGGAAGTCATCACACAAAGCAACTAATGAGAATGAGGTGGAAGTTAATGATAACTTGATGTCCAAATATAATTTTCACGAAACAGACCAAGAACAAAATGTGAAAGATGTAGATTATCATTGCCAATTATACAATAAACTAGAGCAAATCTCGTTGCAAAGCAACGAGAGGTCTTCCATCGGAGCTGTGTGACATAAAAACCTTGAACTACCTGTTACCAATATTTTATCATACAACAAAATTATGATAGCATAATATTCAGACTGAAGAGAATAATTCATCGAATTATTTATACATACAAATCAAATAAATTGCTCTCAAATCTTGAATATTCTATTAAACTTTGATATCTATCTGCGTAAATACATGTAGGAATATTATGTACACAGTGCACACAGGAGTCGCGTATGAATTTCACGCCAGGGGCACGTGCCGAAGTTAAATAATTTGGACCAGGAGCTCTGAATCAATGTTTAATCAAAGTCATTAATTGTTTTTAAACAATAAAACAGCAAATCATTTGAAATGAGACTGGTCGGCCATGGGTTTCTGAATATTCTATATGCATGTTTAGATTTGGTTTAATCATGATTATAAACTATTGATTTCAAAACATGTTCAGAAATAATTCGTTATGTTTGTAAAATGTATCCATTTTCTTTTTCACAACGACGAATTTGATTAAAGTTTGTGTGTACAGTTGAAGTAGTGTTAAATCACAGATCGCTAGTCCAGCAGCGATGAATCTCCGATATTAAACACACATTCAATTAGACATGATTGAGAAACGAACTGTATATTAAATTGCAGATTTTAAAATTGATGCCTGACTCAATGCTCTAGAGTTTTGAATTTAAAACAAATCAGACTAAGACCAGGGACGTATAAACAAGTATATACATCCCCAGAAAGACTGAATTATTCGAAAACTCCAATATGATCAAAAACATAACATTCTGTGTTATATTTAGGACGACAATGTTTACTTTGTGTACATGTCCTGGTTCACACGCGATGGTTCCTCGAGGCGGTTACGTAATTGTTAAAAAACAAACCCCGCGGTGTATGTAAGATGCGTGTAGTTAATGACTGAGTTATTCTACGCAAGTGACTTAAGGCAACATGTGAGAATTACTGAGCAAAATAAAGCTTTATATCCTATTGTTTTGGAAATCGTTTTTTTAAAATCAACATTACGTTAATAAAGACTTTTTAAATATCACCACATACTATACGTCCTATACTAGCAACAACCACGCTCGCTAGGTGGCGCGTCATGTTCTATTTTTATTTCTACAGGAAAAGTGGGACGAGGTTCCACCCTATTTTTTACGGGCTAGTATGGATAAACCTAGAGCCTACAAATGATGCGAAGTTGATGGTTCGGATCTAAAATAGCTATATTTTGCGTATCTCACGTGATTAGGCACATTCCAGAAAATCCCTTTGAGATTGAAGCAATTAAGCAGAGCGAGTATATGTAAACATTTACTTAACGGTGAAATACGCAACAAAGAGTGACATATTAATACATTTTATGCATAAATAAATTATACTGAGGTCAAACATGGATGATAATTGCCCGTGTTCATATAGTATTTGATTGATTTAGATATCCAAGGAAAGATAACTCCCATTATTAACGTACTCACAACGTACCGGTGGTATACAATAGTACAATGTTTATACATTTCTGAATGATGAGTGAATCTTTATTTTCATCAGAATCTTTTCCATCACACTCACAGACCAGGTCCCCATACCCCTACCAGTGTCAATCTGTGACTGATAGCAGTGCGGTATTTAATTTGATATAGTCTAGAGGAAATTCGAAATATGGTAGTGACATTTCTTCCTCACTGAATTAGCTGGATTTTTAACGTTTAAAGAAAAGTGGGGTATGGACTGGGGGGTTAAAAATGCTATTTGCCAAATTTTCAACAATATTAATTACAAGGCAAGGCAAAAGGGGTCATAAGCTACAGATGATGCAATTTTCACTTGCAAGTTGCACTGCCACCAGTTACACTTAATTAGTGACTTACTTACAGATAAATAAAGTAACTTACAAATATTTTATTTATTTATTTATCTATCATTTCATTTCATTTTTTTTTTATCGTATCATGGTTTGTACTTGAAGAGTCATCGCAATAAAGTGACATTAATTATTAGTGTTCCAAAAAAATCTGATCATGCAGTTTTTAAATTTCTGAATTTTGAAAAAATAAAAATAAATAAATAATAGATTCTGATACAACTCAGCCCCCCGACTGGCCAGAGAGATCTGCTTCTGTCAGTTCTGATGCAACTAGCTCAGCCCCCAGCTGGCCAGAGAGTCCACTGTTTCGGTAAATTCTAATAATGATGCAACTCAGCCCCCCCCCCCCCCCCCCCCCGACAGCTCTACCAGAAGTTCTCGGAAAAGACTTGCTGATGTTTAATAAATCAGTTTTCCTATTAATTTTACTTTTGCTCCTGTTCATCAGTTCATTAGGCTATGGCCCAATTTGATTAAATTTAAGATCGTTGATCCGCTCCGTATTCCTCTTCCTTTCCTGTATCTGTGAAGTCCAGAGGTGAGATATATTCTTTCCAAAACAACTAAGAATGTTCATGGAACAATTCAGTATTAATTGTTTTCCTTTTCTGTTGTATGCCTTATTTCAAGAAATAACTTTCAGGTCACTTTTTAATGTGAAATGGAGCATTTTCAATTTTTGACAACCTGACGGTAGGGGTGTTTAAGACACTATACCTCATTTTCTGTAAGGAAGTGGAGTAAAAGGAATTCAGAATTGGATTCAGCATACTCAAAATTGGTAATTACACCTGATTTTTATTGTTTTGGGTAATGGTGTTTCAAGAAATAAAGTTGGGTCACTTTTTGATGCGAAATTTTCCGTTTTAGGCAACCTGACGGTAGGGGTGTTTAAGACACTATACCTCATTTTCTATAAGAAATTGGAGTAAAAGGAATCCAGATTTGAAATCAGCATACTCAAAATTGGTAATTACACCTGGTTTTTATTGTTTTGGGTAATTTTTAAAAAATGGGTGGTGGTTGCTACCTATACTTTCACTTCACATGTTTACTAACGATGTCAAGGTCATATGACGTCATTTGACCAACTTGTACACGACGCAAATATGTGATCATAAATCGACACGGCACACAGCCAGCTGTACATAAATTAATAAAACACTGCCATAAAATTAATCTACAGGTTTTGAGGTTTCTGCTGTCCAAATCTCTTCAGCCGTTTTCAAATATGTTAAAAATGAACTGCAAGACGAATACATGCCAAAAGGAGAGTGTTTACAATTTTTTTCTCACGTCCTGTGTATTTATCATGAATATTTCACAATTTGGACAGTGAATTTCAGATAAAACCCTTATTCAAGCTTTCAAAACACCCCAAAGTATTACAATTGTTTTATTTTCCAATTACCGCCACCCCTTTTTATCTTCCCATATGCAGGTATACACACTACTAATTAATATTCAAACGCAGTACTGATGCAGAACAGTGATCTAATATTAGCTACTGGAAAGGGAAGTAATACGGCGTAAAAATTACAATTTGTTGCGTTATATACACAGGACAAATAATACTTTAATAAGAAACATTTGATGAATTCCTAATCTTAATCCTGTACACAACAGATAATTTCAACCAAATTTTAAACCTTGATTTGTTTGAGGGAAATCAAAACAATCGGTGCAAAATCCAATCTCAAACCTCATTAATATGCATGCACTGGTTTACCCTCTAAAACGAAACGATTCCTGCCATGCTAACATGTTTAAAGCAGATTTAAATGTCCACAAACCATGTATTTAAAACAAATTTGTAATTCATGTATCAAATGCATTTTTAAAAATTCCATAGCTTTGATATGAATAAAACCACATCGTAGGAATTGATATAATTTTTTATTTTTATTTTTTTTCCAAAATAATCCATATTTCAAACATTCAATCATAATAGGAATAACATTTTTGATGACATCAACTTTCATAAATAAAAAATAAATAAATAAATAGCATCAGTTTGGAGACTATAATTTTCAATATGGCTCAGAAATATTCAACATTGGGGTGAAGGCTGACGCTGTTGACGGAGGAAACGGGAACTATTCAGTAAGCTGTAACATTAGATTGAATGAAAAAAACATGGGGGTTAACTCTACAATAATCACAATGTTGTAATTTCGTCCTGGAATGAATCTACGATGATCACAAATTTTGTAAGGACCTACCCTTAGAACATGGTAATAATTCTACTACTATCGAAATGAACTTGTAATTTGGCCTTGAAAATGAATTTACAATGATCAAAACTTGTGTGCCACTGATTTAGGAAAATAATAACAATTCAAACACAATGAATTTGTGTCATTTGCAAAAGTAATTATTGGCAAATCATCTAGAGACGAATCAGCCATACAATATTGGAAAAATCATATAAATGGCACCCCCCAATCTTCTGAAATGCGACAGCCGAAATACGCATCCATTCCTGAAAATCAAAGATACCAATTCTACTGTCAAGTAATGCATAGATACCCAAAAATGTACATCAGCAAGAGTAATTTCATGACTAATTGTCCAGGGTTCAAAAATATTTGACAGAATCCAAGTTTTTCAGAAATTCAAATAAATCAGGTAAAAAAAATTACATTCAAACATATGGTATAGCATCTTGGCTACAATTAAAAGAACAAGAAAGAAAATCACATGAACTGTGCAACTGTTCGAAATGTAAAGAAACAGAGACTGGGTTACACAAATCTGCATCTGCAGTAACGCACCAAATGGAGGATCTTTCAGTCAGGATAACAAATACAATCATGCCTGAAAAAAATTACTTCCCCTGAAGCAACAAACAAACATGTGGAAAAATTTGTAAACATATTAAAACCAGTATTGAAAGAAACACTGGATGTCAATTTTTCTGAATGTGTTGCAAAAGTTTTCAATCTAACCGAGAAACAAACTTCAGCAGAAAAACAGGAAAAAAAAAAAAACACTGAAAGAAAGAAAAGAAAATAATTAAATCATGCAAAATATTCTTTTCAATGAAAACACTGATGTACAAGATTTTTTGTCCTCTGGGATATCATACAGTCAATATGAACGATAGAGACTGAAGAAATATTTTGAGACACCTGAGTCTGCTAAGAAATCACATGAACAAAAAATCAAAAAAATCAACTCAGGAATAAAAAAAATCAAGAAACACCATGGCAAGTTTGAAAATTATCAATTCGAAAAAGAGTCATTCCTGCTTGAAATGCAAGAAAACAAAAGTGAAAATGTCAATTGGAGTGATATTAGAAACAGAAATGGTAGTTTACCCCCAAATGCAGGACAAATTCTCAAGGACTTTGCAAAATCCAATGGAATTGATGTTGATAAATTCAACAAGCAGAAAATTGTTAGTGGAAGAGACATTTCACATCGAATACGTAGGAAATATCTGCTGCAAAAATCCGAACAAGTCCACAACAAAAAATTGAGCAAGGAGATTTGGATGTGGGTATATGTATTGCCCCAAAAGTTTATGAAAAAAACAGAATAAACAACTCTGGAGATCTGGTTATTGAAAAGGAGGAAGTCTATGGTAGGAAGTTTTCACTTCAAAGTATTCGAGAGCGTTCCCTTCATGAACAGGCTGCAGGTGTTCTTCGGGGACTGTCTGATGTTGAATACAGCCAACTGTCACCTGAAGAATTGAAAAAGAAACTCAAAGGATATGGCAAGTATTTACTTCAAATTTTCATTGAAATTTCAACCAAAGCATCACCATCTTTGCAAGCAAGTGTATGATTCCCAGTCTTATCTCCCCATGACAGATTTAGTCCTACATGTATGTATTTTCATATTTCCCACCACTGACCTCTAATATGCAAATACCACAGTATACTGCAGTGCCTTACTCTAATCAGAATAATAGTTATTTGGTTGTATTATGTTTAACATCCTGCTCCACAATTTCACACCCTCCTGGAACATCACCATTGCTAGCTGCAATAATGTAGTCCTGTTCGATTTTTTTATTCTAACGTTTTTGGGATAGGGCTACAATTCCATAGGATCTCCTTAATGGTGCAAAATAATTCTATGAATAACTGATAATAAGCTCTGTGTATTAGTCTCAAATGTTGTTTACACCAAAAGGAGTACCAACTTTGTGCTTGGGCATATCTAATAATGTAAAAGGTGTTTTTCATTAAACATGATGGAAGTTTTTATTCCTAGCTACTTTGTTCATGCCATTTAGTTGTTTTGTTCTGTGCAAATGCTGCAATAAATAATTTTTTTCTCCATTTTCTTCATTTTTCTCAAATCTTAGCCAAGAATAAAGTGCAAGTCATTTTTGATGACATCTTTTTCACTTTTCGAATTTTCTCAACCTCTACTTCGTTTTCACTTTCAGGACTGACGTTTGATTTCGGGGACTCCGCTTTTTTTTTTACCCGTATATAGTTACTGACAATATTATCATTCATATCACTTTGCAAAACTGTTGTTAACTTTCCCTGATTAGGGAGTTTTAAAAAAAACCAAAAAAAAAAACCAAAAAAAAAAAAACCAAAAAAAAAAAAAAAAACAAAAAAAAAAAAAACAAAAAAAAAAAAAACAAAAAAAACAAAACAAAACAAAAAAAAAATCGGTGGAATCGGATTATATGCGAGGAAATTCTAGTTCCCAGTTTTGTTTACCCGCCGTAATGCCTTATATATCATTTGGTTTCATTGGTTAATGCAATGCGAGTTGACCAATGAAATATCAATATTCTTAATTCGGAATATCTCGGGTGTGTAGTACGTTCTGGAGCTTAGATTTCATACTAATTAATGGGAGGAAAATGAAAACATTTTCATATAATTTCGAATGTTCATGCGTCCGCCGGGATGCACAGTTATTGAAATCATGCGTCCTGAACAAATTCAATGCGTAATTTACGCAGGACGCATGCCAAAATGAATCACTGAATTGATGCATAGAGCTAGAAATCTTTTTTATAAATATATCATTTAACATGATGAGCAGAATACCAAGAAATTCATTCTTATAATCCCCCCTTTTTATAGAACAATAGTAAGGACTTTAACTACTAAAATAATGGGTTCAACTTTGTGTATAAATAATGAAGATAACGTGAATTGACAGAGAAGTCCATAAAGAATAGGAGTGTCATTAATTCTAGGCCATCCTTAAAGAAGAGGCCCACAGGCCTTATCGGTCACCCGAGTACTAGTGAAAAATTATCACTACTTTCAAGAACTTTGAAATTTAGAAGAAAAACAATTCCTGTTCCAAATATCTCAGCTAAATTTTAACATTTAGCAAAAGTATAAAACATGTGTTCTTACAACTTCAATGCCCTCATAAGTGAATACACTGATGAAAGGCTTCGCATAACATCATCTAGCTGTATTAACATTAAAACATTAAAAGATATGACTAATTTGGACCCATCATAGAGTCAAAACCCTGGGTTGTGAAATTCACCAATTTTTGTACATTTTTGCTATTCCTTAAGTATGCATTTAAATTTTATACAGTATCATAAACATTGTATACTAAATTTAACCCCACCCTGGGGTCAGAACCCGAGGATAATGAAATTTACAATTTTGGTAGAAGCCTTTCTGCTTTACATCTTTTAAAGAGCCATTCTCTGTAACCACTTAAACATTTATATAAGGGGTCCGGCACGCACTGTCACCGATTTTTTTCAAATTTGGCACATCGACTTAATCTGGCATAAGTAATGTAAAACCATCATAATTTGGTTGCTATGCAACTCTGTTGCCATGGTAACACGTGCATGCCATTCAGGTCACAAAAGAGTCAATTTTCGCACGAAAAATGACATTTTTCATTCAACTATACTGGATTAACCTGTTTGAGTTCTTATTTAATCATTATCAAATAATACTATATAGCATTTTTATTATTTAGTTTGATATTTAGTTAAAGGTTTGAATAATTCTGTTATATTTTCATTCTGTCTGGAAAAGAGGGTTGTTTGATACATTCTGAAAAAGCTAATTTAGAGGCAAATTTGAATGATGGATAAAAATTCCCGCATTCAGCTTGAAATCTATAAATGCTTGTACAACATACATTAGATATAGTACTATCATATAACAATGAGACATGTTTGGGAATCTACCATCTAAGATGTGTTTCCATGGAAACAAAATGATGCATTTCGTCATGATATGACAGTAGAGATGCATTTTTCAATGTAATTCAAAATGCAATTTTCTATGTATTCAAAGTATATAATCTTAATAACCGATTGCTACCGATGTTAGATTTTAAATTTTAACAAGTGTAATATGAGAATTCATGTTGGTTGCCATGGAAACGAAAATTGCTATTTCTTTTCAAATTCGAAATCCATGCAAAATAAATAAATTTTTAGACCAAAAAAAAAAAAAAAAAAAAAATGCTTTAATAGACAGATTCAACTGAAGTCAATGTTATAGTTGATAAAATATTAATACTGATAGATAATTCATATTACATTGTTGCTATGGTAACAAAATATCATAAAACAGCAAACTTGATGTTCACATTCTTTTCAAGTAAATCTCATTTTGTTATACATCATGCATGTTCTTCAATCATAAACACTCTTAATTTGTAACATATAATTAAATCAATGCATAGTTTTGGGGTTTTTTCTTTTTTTTTCTTCTTCAAATGTGCATGATTTCTATTTGTGTATTGTACATGTATCACAAATTGCAAATGTATATCTTAAGAATTCATCAAAATAACTACCATATCTAGAAAATGCATATTTGAATATTTCAGTTATTTCAAACTATCATGTACATTTTTTCACCTTGCCAATCGAATTAAGTGTGACATTGAAATTGAATCATTGATCTTAAAAATTGTTCAAGTTAAATAAACTAAATAAGATACATAAAGATTGTAATTTATCATTGATTCATGAGGAATTACCCCCCCCCCCCCTCTATGCAGTTCAATATTAGCTCTGCTTACTATGTATGTGCAAGAAATGTTATGCCAGTACCATGTATGAAATCTATTAAACTAACATTGTTTATTACATGACTTGACAATTTACAGTTACTTATGAGGAAGTATTTTGACCTTGACTCGTGACCTTGGCATTTGATTAAAAACAATTGAAGGCCTGTTTTCTAGAGTATGGACGTTCATCATGGTCACTCGTTTAATGTATCTTTTTAAACATAGGTATGTGAATTATATTTCAACATCATAAGAAGACCTTGCTTGTAACTGTAACATACCAATGATGTTCATATTGAAGTCATTTAGTATGCTGGGAAAGTCAATATCTTTAATATCTGACATCGTTGGAACCCACGGGTTGATTCATTGATTATCATTTAACGTACCGGCGAAGAATTTTTCACTCGTATGGAGACGTCACCATTGTCAGTGAGGGTTGCAAAATTTAGGCCTATGCTCGGCGCTTAATTACGGCCTTTGAGCAGTGGGTTCCGATGATAAATATTTCATAATCGTATCCTATTATAAATGGTATACCTTTATTTTAGAATCATATATTACAAAATAGACAAGATAAGCACACACAATCTTTTTCATTTTCTAATTTTGCGCATATATAGTCATCATGGCTAATCGTCTTCTCAATGGCATAGAGGCAACTAAAATATAATGTGATCTGCTGTCCTGATAGAAATTCTTTCCGGTTAAATGAACCACACCCTATCATATCCTTTGAGGCAACATAAGCATCGAACATACACTGATGCTTCTGACTTGGCCCCCACCAAAATGACAATATGACACTTCCTACAAAATCAATAGATAATATTAATTTTAAGAGAAATACCAAGATGAATATATGCAAGCATATCAAAATCTTATGTCCCATCTCAAATGTATTACTTGTTCTCCCCATGTCATCTACGTCTACTACTACATGTAGCTGTAATATGTATTCCTTAAATTATATGTTTGAATGAAATCTTATTCAAACCCTTTTCTTACGGTAGGTAATAACTTACTTAAATACATGTATTCTTATCTAGGTTTAGTTTTATCTAAACTCTAAGGTGATTGTATGACCTCAATTAATCAACACATGGGTTAATTATAATATTCAAAACAGAGAGAATTGTTTTGCGGTGTTTTATCACTTGAGGACTTATGCGACGTTTCTCAATAATATATATCAATTTTCATGAATGTGCACTCTGCCTCGTTTCTACAAAAAAAATATCTTGGGGTACGTCGTATTACCATGTCTGTTTTAGAGATAGCATGCTGGTACTCAATATTTTGATAGTTTCTAATATTGTTGCAATCAAAAGTTATGTATTACATCAGGTTGTATATATAAGGACAGTACAAATATATTTTAGCAAATAATGGATCAAATCCAGGACCCCTGCATTACAAGATAGGTTATCTAATCGCTAAGCTACCCAGGCCGGTAAAATTTGAATTTATTTCCGAAATCATACGATAGCTTTTTATATCAAGAAGATGGAGAAAAAAAATCAATGTCAGAAATGTTGCTTGTATGTCCTTAATTAATACTTTTGTTTCGTTAGTTGCATGTGTAAAATGAAAACAAAATCAAGCTGAACAAAAAAGAAAAAAAATAGAGTAAATTCCCATGCATAACATGTATAGTCTAAGGTGTATCAGTATTGGTATTTCTACAATATTTCAATTCTGTTTAATTAATTGAATTTATTCATAGAATTGATAATTTTTTAAAGTATCATCAAAAGTAAAGAATAATTAATATGTGGATAACTAATAATACTGAATAGTGTCCCCACCTCAATTCACTTCTCAGTTTCTGTACATGTATAACCCCCCCCCCCCCCCCCCCGAACTAATAAAAGTAGAAAGGATTAGAGATAAAATTCAATGTTATGACCCATTACTTTATTTCACGAAGGAGAGCTTATTCAATGTTTTGGCATGTATCATTGGGGGAAAAAAAAGTATGCAATGGCTTAATCACAACAGGGCGTCTCTTTTCTTTTATGTAATATGTATAATAACAAAAGGTCATGCATTTTTCAAATGAATAAATATCTATGATTTTTTTTATTAATGATTCTATTACTTCATTCTATTATAAAACAAATAATGATAACGATTTTGCATTTATTATCTCAATTTCATCCTAGTCATACGATCCCCTACATAATAAAGTGTGCTGCATCAGGCCTAAGTAGATCTAAGTACTGTAATGTGTGACGCCACAGTCTACATTTTGACGTCATATCAATACAACTGAAGCAGTGGCGAGTTGAAAGGTGAATATTTAGCACACACGTACATCATATGTGCCATGCTTTATTGGCAGATCTAGAGAAATCCATAATTGTACACAATGTCTATGAAAACATTTGACATCAAATGATTGTGATCAAGTTGATTAATTCTAGGCTTGTGAATAGATTTCAAAGTAAATAGAATAATTACCTGTATTACTAGAACGCTGGTACTCGGAGATATGTCTCTCACACCTTCTTCTTTCGTGTGGGTGAGTGGAGAGAATATTTTGAATGCCACATGTCTTCGTCTAAACTTCTGTCAGCATGCAGTAAGACATTATCCCGCCATATTATATGTGTTTCTATGTAATTTTACTGCCTTATCACGTTGAAGAGTTTCAAAGGGAAATAACTCTTGGTTACAGAATGCATTTCCCCCCATAAATCATTCACTTCAAATTGTATGAAATAGGCAGATTCCCAAAAGTTTTAGTTTAGATTTATGAAGAACATAGATTAGTTGTTTTAAAAACTTTTGTCACTTTATTTGAGGTGGATGCGAATAAAAGTTATTAAGACATAAAAACCATTGAATTTAAACACAATTTTACAGATTTGTTCAATTATAAAAATCACTTAGGATTGTCCATTATTCATTTTTCCAATATGGGATCTGTTTCATAATTTAATTTGAAAATTAGAATTTTAAGACTATTCATAATCTTATATATTCAACTTTTGTGCCAAAACTACCAAATTCTAGAAAATGGCCAAACTTGATAAAATTGTACCTGTTTCCATAGCAACCATGATCGCTATCTAATTTTTAAATATATTTTCTTGAATATGTTATATAGATGTTTCATTCAGGTGAGTTTCGTGAAAATCGGTGACGATGCGTGCCGAAATTTTTTAAGTGGTTACAGAGAATGGCTAAAATGCATTTAGTTTTTCTTAAACATGTGCAGCTCTACAGAAAAAGATTTTTTAAAATTGGTCCATTTAAGGCAGTTTTTTGCCCTGCCTCTCAAGGTCCCAGGGGTCCAGGAATACTGAAATTTACAATTTATGTCCCCTTATCCCAAAAATGCTTCATACCAAGTTGAAAAGAATTGGTATAGTAACAGGATGAAGAAGTTGAAAATGTCTATTGTTCACACAAAACCCCATCCCCTGGGATCATCAAATTAAAATTTTTGGTTAAGGACTACCTTCTCTTTCTAAATATCCATTTCATTTCAATTTGGTATCAATAGTACAAAAGAAGATCTTATTTAAGTGTTTTATTCATAAATACTATGTAGTAAGTTTGGCCCTACCCCGGGGATCATGAAATTTACAATTTTGGTAAATATCTTCCTGCTCTACATCACTATGCATTTACTTTTTCTTAAACATGTTAGATTTTTGAAAATTGGTCCATTTTGGGCAGTTTTTGCCCCACCTCTAAAGGCCCCAGGGGTGCTGGAATCCTGAAATTTACAATTTATGTCTCCCATGTTCCAGAGATGCTTCATACCAAATTTGAACACGCCACGTTAATGGCCAATTCCAAAGATGGTAAGGTCACAAGGACAAATATCTGGTACCAGTAGAAATATCTTGTCACAAGAAATGCTCATGAGCAATATGAAAGCTCTAATATTTACCATTTAGAAGTTATGACCAATGTCAAATTTCTTAAAAGTAGGTCAAATGCTGAGGTCAAAAGGTTTAGTACCCACGGAAAGGTCTTGTCACAAGGAACACTCATGTGAAATATCAATCAAAGCTCTAGCAGTTGCTGTTCAAAAGCTATTGGCAAGGTTTAAGTTTTCAAAATGTAGGTCAAACACCAAGGTCACGGGGTAAAAAATGTTGGTACCCACAGAAAGATCTTGTCACAAGAAATACTCATTTGAAATATCAAAGCTCTAACACTTACTGTTCAAAAGTTATTAGCAAGATTAAAGTGTTAGACAGAATGACGGAACTATTCTAAGGGCAATTCCAGCAAAAAAATATAGGGGAGGGGGGGGGCACTTTATTTTTAAGACAGCCACCCATACAATTAAATTAAGAATTCAATACTGAAATCACCTGTATATTAAGATTTTCCTTTAAAGGTAGAGTTCAGTTTCAACAAGTTCATATTGGCAGGGTTTGATACTAAGGCACGTCCGACTGACTGAGTCTACTAGATGATAGGTCCGGTCGGGTAAAATGTCGATTTACTCAACTGGTCGTGTTTAAAAAATAAACAAATTTAAGAAACTTTATTTTAAATGATAAGATATTTTATCCAAAAAAAAAAAAAAAAAAAAAAAAAATGAAGATGGTCTGAATTCTAATCATGTCACTCCCAACAAAAAAAAAAAACAAAACAAAAAAACAAAACATTTAGTTTTCATTAATTATTGGTGTCATTTCTACACAAACTGAGTAAGATTTTATTTTAAAATTGGTCAATTTTGGGCAGTTTTGGCTCTGCCTCTTAGCCAACAGGGGTGCAAGAATCCTGAAATTTACAATTCATGTCACCTTGTTCCAAAAATGCTTCAAACCAAATTTGAAAAGAATTGGAAAAGAATGTTCAATTGTTAACGCACGACGACAGACGACAACCAGTGGCCTACATTTTTCATAATGCTATGCGAATTATTTCCCCCTGATTACAGAGGGCACACAGCAAATTGCTTTATGAAACAGGGGGTCTGGATTTTATAGGACTTGAAATATGCCTTCTATTTAGTCATTTGTACTATTTTCTATCATTTTTAATATGGTGAAATTAATAAAATGACGCAAATTTTCAGAGTTTTTGCAAAAAATTAATTTCTCCCAATAAAGTAATTCAAGAAATCAAAACATTTTGCCATTTATTTCTCCGGGAGTGGAAGAATTATTGGTTCCTTTATCGTTTAGTACATTTTTCTTAACAAAACACCACGATTTACCTTAAATTTGAAAATTTCAGGGGGGGGGGGGGGGCACGCTCGCTGCACCTCCCCCCATTAAATCCGCCACTGGTCACTAATTACATTTATATATGTGTAAGACTCCAAAGTGCGATGGTCACGCCAAACCCCGATGGTCTGCGCCAAACCTTGCCGTTGCTGTCGTCCGTGTTGCATTTATCCGATTTCATTTTGAAAGACGTTAAGAATGATGTAATAAAGCATGTAAATATTACCTAAACCTTGATTTCTTTAGATCAGAATCATGATGTCCTTAGTATATCAGCAATTCTTCATTATTAATTTTTATCAATATTTTTGACAACCAAAACATACACACAAAAAACATGCAATACGATAAGCCTAAAAACACGTGTAAAACCAATGCATACATGGCATGTACATTATGAATTTATCGTTTCACACTGAAGAAAACTACTTGTTACTAAATGTGCACTAGGTGCCAATAAATAAAGCATGTTAATTATCTCGAATTGGTATGTGTAGTGCAATATATTTGTTGAAATATTTTTTCACGTGTGATTCAACCTTTTGAAAATTAGATTTTGTGTACAATAGCTTACACCTCTTCTTGCACTTCAATACGGGATATCGGAACTAGAAAATTTTGGAACTCTTCAGAAAATGAAGTTGTGAAAATTATGCGTCATTTGGGTAACTCTTGTACATACAAATTGGTGATGGCTAAAGACAACTAATTTCTGATACAAAAATACCTGCCTGGTTTGAAGATTATTTTTCAGATTGTTGCAAATGAATGCTCTGGTACCAAAACATGGGATATTGGATTAAATTACTGAAAGTTGGCAACGGAGATAAAACAAAAGATCTCCAGACCACCACCCCCCTTTTCCTGACATCACGTTAAATTATCACATACATTTGTTATTAGTGTATGCAAATATGGATTTATTAGTAATAAAGTGCACCGCCACGGCACATGATACGCCCGTCACATATTGTTAACAGTATAGATTGTACCCATCTACAGACAAAGTTTGATGATTCTAGGCCTTGTAGTATTTAAGTTACGGGTCGGACACGAAAAAGCTAACAGACGGACGGACAGACGGATATCTTCTTAATGAAAAGTCACAGTGACCTGCTTTTAATGTGCGACACACCTTCTACCCAAGATGTATCTACAGACAAAGTTTGATGATTCTAGGCCTTGTAGTATTCAAGTTACGGGTCGGACACGAAAAAGCTAACAGACGGACGGACCGACGGACGGACATGAACGCCATACCATAATACGGGCGTATAAAAAGCAGTCTTGAATGGTAGTGGAATAGGGGATTTTCGAGTTCTTCCGTTCCGTGCGTATTTTGTGTTTTAGAATCTACCTAAGTCACGTGATTTGGCGATTTTTTTAGGCATGCTTTCTTCCGGTTTAGCTTACAATCAGACGTGCAGACGAGTTCGTTCATTTATTTTACTCAATGGTTTTGATACCCCGAATTTAAGTACCAGTGCCATTGGTGTGTGGCAGAGGGATGTAATACGGATTTACACAAGAGGGGAAAACAGGCATGTAGCATAGTTTTTCAGGGAAGGGGGGGGGGGGGTAGTCAGAAGATGCCTCCACACTACTTTGTCTAAAATTCTTGACAAAAATAAATAAATATATCAAAATAAACAAATCCTAACATGTTCTTTTGACTAATATTTAAAATCTTTCAAATTTGAAATGCATGGATGAAGGTTAAGTAGTGACATACGACTTATTATACCTCAATATATATATTTTCACACCTTTTAAAATTCAGGAGGGGGGGGGGGGGCTGTTGAATGATTGATTGTTTTTACGACTCGTCGAGGGGTTTTCACTCATTTCTCATTTTAAGACACCAACAGCTTTAGGTTAAGTACCGTAAATTTAGACCCATACTTAGCACTCGGGGCCGTAGCAGTGAAGGTTCTTTATCGTGCCAACGCCGGCGGGGGTGGGTGGGGGGGGGGGGTGGGGGTGGGGGTAGCGTATCGTATATATTGCATAAGAACCCACACCCCCAAATTCTGATTACTTGAATCGTAGGGAGAACATATTATGGATTCACTTCATAAATTGCATTCGTACCATTCACTTCTGCCGCCATAAAAAGTCGGAGGGGGGGGGGGGGGGGGCTTGGTGGTTGTGTCACGAAATATATCTTTATTTGTATATATAAATAATAGAAAGTTATGGTTGTTAAAATGGGGACCATCCCCCCCCCCCCCATCCCACATCCATGCCTCAGAAGTACCGATATATCCATTATCGGATTTGCAATGCTGAAGTCGCCGTTCATTCCAATGGAGCCCAATCGCAAGCTTACATAGCCTTTGTATATTACTTTTACGGTAAAAAGAACAAGAAACACTTATCTATTACAAAAATTTCTTTAGTTCGATTATACTTGCATAGAATCAACGTCCATTTCAATAGGTTGTAGTACCCTACATGTATATATATTTACACAAGACTTTGTGTATTTACGTTAACTACAATAAACCGGATATGACCATGCCTAAAAAAGTATGACGTCATAGTGACTAAATGCAGAATAAACACGGACATGGAAGAACTCGAAAATCCCCTATTGTAAAATTTAACCAATGAATGGAACTGAAAAATCAACCCTTGCCGCCTTCCTTCTCGAGCTTTGGATTATTTTTTTTTAAAATTTACTTGTCAAAAAATTATATGCAGTATTATGAAGTCAACCCCCCCCCCCCCCCGGGGGGGCCCGTACGATGTTACATGCCTGATTGTATCACATGCATTCATTGTGCTTTTAATTCTAGGTGTCTTTAGTTTTAAAAACAGATTACTGTTGAACTCCTTGGTATTCATTGCATAATTTGGACAGAAATAAACGTCAAATACATCTATAACACCCCCCCCCCCTTCCCCAACTCTACAATTTGACAAAGTGCATACTTTTAAAAAGTTTTCTCCATAAAATCGAAGAAATTAAACCTTGTTTTTTCATAGATATAATACAACCTGTTAAAACTTGGTATTCTATATAATTTGGTAACGTAAGCTTTACTATACCCTATATTAGTTAATACTATGTATGTGAAGCTTAGGGCCACAATCATAAGTGCGCCCCCCAACTTCCAGTATAAGGGGAGTAATTGCAAAAATGTAGACCATTGCAATAGGTCACCTGAGTTTACTCAGGAGTCCTAAAAGTTGTATGTCAGGAAGCTTTCGTGCAAATGTGAACTTTTTTAGCCAAATGATTTAAACATACTTGAATCTGCACTATGGCAGGTAGCTTTCATGTAAATATCAGCTCTTCTGGCCCATTGGTTCTTGAGAAGAATTTTAAAGATTTTATCTATTTATTCCCATGTAAAAAGTTGATCCCATATTGTGACCCCAATCTATCCACAGAGCCCATGATTTGAACAAACTTGAATTTGTACTATGTTGGGAAGCTTTGAAATGAGACCATAACAAAATGTATGTTTGTTTCCCCTAGTCTTGACTGGGTCAAAACTGCACACACCCCGTCAAAATATTATTCCCCCAAAGAAATCCTTTTTTTTTAATTCCCAGGGGGAAGAAAGCATTCATTTTTATTGGTTTTGATATTACTAGTTTATATTATTAGTAGAGTTTTTGGAAATCTCTGGGTTTATTGATCAATTCAGTAGATGAATCAAGATCAGAAACCTATGCGACGAAATTGCTTTGTCTGCACAATTACAGGGTTCCTAAGGACCCCCCCCCCCCCCCTCCGAGGAAACAAGAGGCCCAGTGGCCTTATCGGTCACTTGAGTACTAACGAAAAAGCATCACTACTCCCAAGGGCTATGTAATCTAGAAAAAAATGTCCTGAATATCTAAGCCAAATTCTAATGTTCACCCAGTATAAACAAGATGTGTTCTTAAAACTTCAATGCCCTCAATAGTGCATACACTCAGGGTTGTCAATAGAAATTATTGCAGATAGTTGTGGACTAATGGTTTATAAGCAGCTGGAGTTCCATGAAAATTTGATGAGTCCCATGAATAATTAATGAGTCTATATTATATATAAGACAATTAAAATGGAAGCAATACAAAACATATCAATTTAATCATTTGCAACTTGGCCTCGGTCGACAAATTGTCCATGCCAACAGAAGTACTTCCCCAAATCATCACACCAGCCCTATTCAATATTAAACAGCATTTTAATCAAAGTATTACTGTGATAAAATAAATGAGTACTAGTTTTGTTTGCCGATGATCTGTAAACAGTATGTAGTAAGTTTGCCCCCCACCCCCTACCCCAGGGATCATGAAATTTTCAATTTTGGTAGAGGCCTTTCTGCTCTACATCACTATGCAGTTAGTTTTTCTTAGATGTGTGTGGTTCTTGAGAAGATTTTTGAAAATTGGTCATTTTGGGGCAGTTGTTACCCCACCCATAGGGCCCTAAGGGGTGCTGGAGTCCTGAAAATTACAATTTATGTTCCCCTTGTCCCAATGATGCTTAATACCAAACTTTACTCAGGTGACCTAAAAAGTTTCTGGGTTGGGGCAAACAAATAGGGTTGGTAGGGTGACAGTAAACACACATTTGTTTGGGGCCTTATCGATTAACATTGCATAGCTATAAAACTGAGGCTTTCATATCATACATGTAGTTATACAGATGCAACTTCCTTTCAGACTTACCTACATCAGGAAATCCTAATGATAACCTCAAATTACTTAAAGAAACGGAACGGACTCGACACTGGAAATGTTGGCATGATCATTCCGACATCCTGAACCATACATATGTCAATTTCATGGTCACCTGCATCTACGATCCAGCCGTTTACCTTACAAATGAAGAGTACAAATACCCCAACAAAAAGAATGACGTACAATCCATAGTTGAAAGACCACATTTATACATATTAGGAAAATCTGGGAGCTCCGACAAAGAACAATTAAGTTACACTGACACAAGACTTTCGGACATTTTGGAAATCAACAAGGAAATTGTAATCATGGGGGTAATATACAAGGATGTCTTACGTGTTTATAATGGCGACAACCCTGCCCGCCAATTTGAAGCAGGACACCAGCGAGGGGGTCATTACAGCTGCATTTGTGGGATCCAAACAATCAACCACCAAAATTTGGAATGCTGTTTCAGAAAACCACCAATGACACTGAAAGATAGATTAGATAAATTCAAAGACGGAATCCTATGGAAAAACTTCGATATGGAGCGAAATATCAGCCCATTCACAAACCTCAGAGTTCAGCCCATCATCGATGAATTAGATGCAAGAGGCATTGACGTTTTGGAAACACGGAAAGATGTTGTTGCAAAACAGCTTGCCGAAACACTGCAAGGCATCCAGAGACCACCAGCCCTACTCTGTACCAGAACGATGGACAACGACCCCATCAAACAACTGTTTTTAGAGAAATATGAAATTTTGGGCTGCGAACCCTTACACGACATCTCCAACATGGTCGCAAATTTAATAGCTGAATTGCCTTATCACCTTTCAAACCATGAGATCCAAAAAGAATATGAATTGTTTAGTAAAACAACTATTGGAGACAGAAATCAAGTCCGTGGTTCTGATGCAAGACTCTTTGCTGTGAAACTTGCTAAATTTTCCGAAACTAAACATTCCGAGGGAAAAATCATTGCCAATGTCCTGCAACTTTGCAACTGCCTTACAAATATCATATCCATTGCCTACAGTAAAGCGTCAGATAGAAACCCTATACAAATATTGCGTCTTTACAACCAATCCTTCTACTTTGGCTATCTTTGTAAACTAATCATCGGAAATCCAGTTAAAATGACAACCAGAAAGTTTTATGGGTCTCATTTTCACAGTCTTGTTACACATCTTCCTGAAATTTACAGACTTTTCTGTCTACGATCCATCTTAACTGAAAACGAAGAAAGAAGCCTTGGAACCCTGCGCAATATCTCGAGAAACACAAGTGACAGAAAACCAGGCAACATTATTAAAAATGCTATCATCAGATACAACGCTCAACTAAAAGGATCTGGGAAACCAGATTCTTTTCAACAACAGGACTCTGCAATAAGTAGACAATCAAAAATGCTGTCAAATAAGGAACCAACAACATTTCCAAAGTCCATGATTGACAAACGAACATCAATCTTTCAGAGCCATTTCGAGCGAATAGCCGACTACTTGTTGCTGGGAGAAAATGTTTGGTGGAATCAAGACGATCAACACATTGTGTTTCATGACAGCATAGAGCATCCCATTCATACTTCTCCTTCTCCATTCCATTTTCGAAATTCAATTGCTTCCAGAGTTTACCATAATCTGAAAGAAAATTGGGAAAATTGCCAATCAAAACTTCAAAATGGTTCTTTAAAACTACCTATAACGAAAGTGAGGATCTATGAAAATGGTCACCTACAGAGCATCCATTATGCCCATGAAGGCAAGTATTTCAGACGTCAAGATATGGTATTATATGACATTGATAAACAAATACTATGACAAAAATTTCAATTATGTTAAATATGGTTAACTTAACAGTTAATCAATTCGTAATATTCATTACAGGTCGTACACATGATGAGCCACATGTCGTCCCTCCAATTGCCTATGATGTTCCCGACCTGAATAATTTGTCTAACAGGAACTCAGGTAAGAGTGGTATTTCTCACCTCAACATGCCTTAATGATTGGAATATGTCATGTCTGTCATTGAATGGTCTACAAAATGTATCTCATCCATTTCTACTCATTTAAGGAGGAACTGGACTCTCGCCACCTACTACGAAGCCACTACCACATGTAACCCCCCAAGTCACGGCTACCGCAACTATGACCAGTAGGTTTCTTGTCTGTCTAGAAAGTCCGACTCTTATGTTTAATATGGTTGACTAAACAGTTAATCAACTCGTAATATTCATTGCAGGTCGTACACATGATGAGCCACATGTTGTTCCTCCAATTGCCTATGATGTTCCCGACCTGAATGATTTGTCTAACAGGAACTCAGGTAAGTGTGGTATATCTTACCTCAACATGCCTAAATGATCTGTGAATTTGCCATGTCTGTCACTGAATATCCAGTATTGGTTACAGTTATGCATCTCATAATATTCATTGCAATTGCAAGTCGTACACATGATTTGAAGTTGTGTCCATTTTTCATTGTTTCTGTAATGTAAAATCAAAAATATCTCTGTCGTGCCTACAAATGCATCTTCATCTATTCCATCAGTTTTAGAGTAGTATTTTTGTCGAGATCGGTCCATTTCGTCCAGGTTTTTCAATATACCTCATTGATTTATTTCCAATATTTTTATATATTCTAATAGCCCTGGTTTCATAGATGTGCGGAAACTTTACCGAATGAAAATACTCAAAGTATTTTAGGAGATAGTGCCAGTTCAACGAGTCTATTCCATCAGTTTTAGAGTAGTATATTTGTAGAGATCGGTCCATTTCGGCCAGGTTTTTCAATATACCTCATTAATATATTTCCAATATTTTTATATATTCTAATAGCCCTGGTTTGACAAATGTGCGGAAACATTACCGAATGAAAATACTCAAAGTATTTTAGGAGATAGTGCCAGTTCAACGAGTCTATTCCATCAGTTTTAGAGTAGTATATTTGTAGAGATCGGTCCATTTCGGCCAGGTTTTTCAATATACCTCATTAATATATTTCCAATATTTTTATATATTCTAATAGCCCTGGTTTGACAAATGTGCGGAAACATTACCGAATGAAAATACTCAAAGTATTTTAGGAGATAGTGCCAGTTCAACGAGTCTATTCCATCAGTTTTAGAGTAGTAGTTTTGTCGAGATCGGTCCATTTCGGCCAGGTTTTTTCAATATACCTCATTAATTTATTTCCAATCTTTTTATATATTTTAATAGCCCTGGTTTCACAGATGTGCGGAAACTTTACCGAATGAAAATACTCAAAGTATTTTAGGAGATAGTGCCAGTTCAACGAGTCTATTCCATCAGTTTTAGAGTAATATGTTTGTCGAGATCGGTCCATTTCGGCCAGGTTTTTCAATATACCTCATTAATTTATTACAAATCGTTTTATATTTTCTAATAGCCCTGGTCTCACAGAGGTTCGGAAACTTTACCGAATGAAAATACTCAAAGTATTTTAGGAGATAGTGCCAGTTCAACGAGTCTATTTCATCAGCTTTAGAGTAGTATTTTTGTCGAGATCGGTCCATTTCGGCCAAGTTTCTCAATATACCTCATTAATTTATTACAAATCGTTTTATATATTCTAATAGGCCTGGCTTCACAAAGGTGCGGAAATTTTACCGAATGAAAATACTCAAAGTATTTTAGGAGATAGTGCCAGTTCAACGAGTCTATTCCATCAGTTTTAGAGTAATATGTTTGTCGAGATCGGTCCATTTCGGCCAGGTTTTTCAATATACCTCATTAATTTATTACAAATCGTTTTATATTTTCTAATAGCCCTGGTCTCACAGAGGTTCGGAAACTTTACCGAAGGAAAATACTCAAAGTATTTTAGGAGATAGTGCCAGTTTAACGAGTCTATTTCATCAGCTTTAGAGTAGTATTTTTGTCGAGATCGGTCCATTTCGGCCAAGTTTCTCAATATACCTCATTAATTTATTACAAATCGTTTTATATATTCTAATAGGCCTGGCTTCACAAAGGTGCGGAAACTTTACCGAATGAAAATACTCAAAGTATTTTAGGAGATAGTGCCAGTTCAACGAGTCTATTCCATCAGTTTTAGAGTAGTATTTTTGTCGAGATCGGTCCATTTCGGCCAGGTTTTTCAATATACCTCATTAATTTATTACAAATCGTTTTATATATTCTAATAGGCCTGGCTTCGCAGAGATACGGAAACTTTACCGAATGAAAATACTCAAAGTATTTTAGGAGATAGTGTCAGTTCAACGAGTCTATTCCATCAGTTTTAGAGTAATATTTTTGTCGAGATAGGTCCATTTCGGCCAGGTTTTTCAATATACTTCATTAATTTATTACAAATCGTTTTATATATTCTAATAGGCCTGGCTTCACAGAGATGCGGAAACGTTACCGAATGAAAATACTCAAAGTATTTTAGGAGATAGTGCCAGTTCAACGAGTCTATTCCATCAGTTTTAGAGTAGTATATTTGTAGAGATCGGTCCATTTCGGCCAGGTTTTTCAATATACCTCATTAATATATTTCCAATATTTTTATATATTCTAATAGCCCTGGTTTGACAGGTGTGCGGAAACATTACCGAATGAAAATACTCAAAGTATTTTAGGAGATAGTGCCAGTTCAACGAGTCTATTCCATCAGTTTTAGAGTAGTAGTTTTGTCGAGATCGGTCCATTTCGGCCAGGTTTTTTCAATATACCTCATTAATTTATTTCCAATCTTTTTATATATTTTAATAGCCCTGGTTTCACAGATGTGCGGAAACTTTACCGAATGAAAATACTCAAAGTATTTTAGGAGATAGTGCCAGTTCAACGAGTCTATTCCATCAGTTTTAGAGTAATATGTTTGTCGAGATCGGTCCATTTCGGCCAGGTTTTTCAATATACCTCATTAATTTATTACAAATCGTTTTATATTTTCTAATAGCCCTGGTCTCACAGAGGTTCGGAAACTTTACCGAATGAAAATACTCAAAGTATTTTAGGAGATAGTGCCAGTTCAACGAGTCTATTTCATCAGCTTTAGAGTAGTATTTTTGTCGAGATCGGTCCATTTCGGCCAAGTTTCTCAATATACCTCATTAATTTATTACAAATCGTTTTATATATTCTAATAGGCCTGGCTTCACAAAGGTGCGGAAACTTTACCGAAGGAAAATACTCAAAGTATTTTAGGAGATAGTGCCAGTTCAACGAGTCTATTCCATCAGTTTTAGAGTAGTATTTTTGTCGACATCGGTCCATTTCGGCCAGGTTTTTCAATATATCTCATTAATTTATTACAAATCGTTTTATATATTCTAATAGGCCTGGCTTCGCAGAGATACGGAAACTTTACCGAATGAAAATACTCAAAGTATTTTAGGAGATAGTGTCAGTTCAACGAGTCTATTCCATCAGTTTTAGAGTAATATTTTTGTCGAGATCGGTCCATTTCGGCCAGGTTTTTCAATATACTTCATTAATTTATTACAAATCGTTTTATATATTCTAATAGGCCTGGCTTCACAGAGATGCGGAAACGTTACCGAATGAAAATACTCAAAGTATTTTAGGAGATAGTGCCAGTTCAACGAGTCTATTCCATCAGTTTTAGAGTAGTATATTTGTAGAGATCGGTCCATTTCGGCCAGGTTTTTCAATATACCTCATTAATATATTTCCAATATTTTTATATATTCTAATAGCCCTGGTTTCACAGATGTGCGGAAACATTATCGAATGAAAATACTCAAAGTATTTTAGGAGATAGTGCCAGTTCAACGAGTCTATTCCATCAGTTTTAGAGTAGTAGTTTTGTCGAGATCGGTCCATTTCGGCCAGGTTTTTTCAATATACCTCATTAATTTATTTCCAATCTTTTTATATATTTTAATAGCCCTGGTTTCACAGATGTGCGGAAACTTTACCGAATGAAAATACTCAAAGTATTTTAGGAGATAGTGCCAGTTCAACGAGTCTATTCCATCAGTTTTAGAGTAATATGTTTGTCGAGATCGGTCCATTTCGGCCAGGTTTTTCAATATACCTCATTAATTTATTACAAATCGTTTTATATTTTCTAATAGCCCTGGTTTCACAGAGGTTCGGAAACTTTACCGAATGAAAATACTCAAAGTATTTTAGGAGATAGTGCCAGTTCAACGAGTCTATTTCATCAGTTTTAGAGTAGTATTTTTGTCGAGATCGGTCCATTTCGGCCAAGTTTCTCAATATACCTCATTAATTTATTACAAATCGTTTTATATATTCTAATAGGACTGGCTTCACAAAGGTGCGGAAACTTTACCGAATGAAAATACTCAAAGTATTTTAGGAGATAGTGCCAGTTCAACGAGTCTATTCCATCAGTTTTACAGTAGTTTTTTGTCAAGATCGGTCTATTTTTGGCCAGGTTTTTCAATATACGTTATTAATTTATTACAAATCTTTTAATATATTCTAATAGCCATGGTTTCACAGAGGTGTGGAATCTTTACCGAATGAAAATACTCAAAGTATTTTAGGAGATAGTGCCAGTTCAACGAGTCTATTCCATCAGTTTTACAGTAGTTTTTTGTCAAGATCGGTCTATTTTTGGCCAGGTTTTTCAATATACCTCATTAATTTATTACAAATCTTTTTATATATTCTAATAGCCCTTATTTCAGAGAGGTGCGGAATCTTTACCGAATGAAAATACTCAAAGTATTTTAGGAGATAGTGTCAGTTCAACAAGTTTATTCCATCAATTATAGAGTAGTATTTTTTTCGCAATCGGTCCATTTCGGCCAGGTTTTTCAATATACCTCATTAATTCATTACAAATCTTTTCATATATTCTAATAGCCGTTGTTCCACACATGTGCGGAAACGTTACCGAATGAAAATACTCAAAAATTTTAGGAGATAGTGCCAGTTCAACGAGTCTATTTCATCAGTTTTAGAGTAGTATGTTTGTCGAGATCGGTCCATTTCGGCCAAGTTTCTCAATATACCTCATCAATTTATTACAAATCATTTTATATATTCTCATAGCCCTGGTTTCACAGAGGTGCGGAAACTTTACCGCATGAAAATACTCAAAGTATTTTAGGAGATAGTGCCAGTTCAACGAGTCTACTCCATCAGTTTTAGAGTAGTATTTCTATGGAGATCAGTCCATTTCGGCCAAGTTTTTCAATATACCTCATTAATTCATTTCCCATATTTTTAGATATTTTAATAGCCCTGGTTTCATAGATGTGCGGAAACTTTACCGAATGAAAATACTCAAAGTATTTTAGGAGATAGTGCCAGTTCAAGGAGTCTATTCCATCAGTTTTAGAGTAGTATTTTTGTCGAGATCGGTCCATTTCGGCGAGGTTTTTCAATATACCTCATTAATTTATTTCCAATCTTTTTATATATTGTAATAGCCCTGGTTTCATAGATGTGGGGAAACTTTACCGAATGAAAATACTCAAAGTATTTTAGGAGATAGTGCCAGTTCAACGAGTCTATTCCATCAGTTTGAGAGTAGTATTTTTGTCGAGATCGGTCCATTTCGGCCAGGTTTTTTCAATATACCTCATTAATTTATTTCCAATCTTTTTATATATTCTAATAGCCCTGGTTTCACAGATGTGCGGAAACTTTACCGAATGAAAATACTCAGAGTATTTTAGGAGATAGTGCTAGTTCAACGAGTCTATTCCATGAGTTTTAGAGTAGAATGTTTGTCGAGATCGGTCCATTTCGGCTAGGTTTTTCAATATACCTCATTAATTTATTACAAATCGTTTTATATTTTTTAATAGCCCTGGTTTCACAGAGGTGTGGAAACTTTACCGAATGAAAATACTCAAAGTATTTTAGGAGATAGTGTCAGTTCAACGAGTCAATTCCATCAGTTTTAGAGTAGTATTTTTGTCGAGATCGGTCCATTTCGGCCAGGTTTTTCAATATACCTCATTAATTTATTTCCAATCCTTTTATTCATTCTAATAGCCCTGGTTTCACAGATGTGCGGAAACATTACCGAATGAAAATACTCAAAGTATTTTAGGAGATAGTGCCAGTTCAACGAGTCTATTCCATCAGTTTTAGAGTAGTATATTTGTCGAGATAGGTCCATATCGGCCAGGTTTTTCAATATACCTCATTAATTTATTACAAATCGTTTTATATATTCTAATAAGCCTGGTTTAACAGATGTGTGGAATCTTTACCGAATGAAAATACTCAATATATTTTAGGAGATAGTGCCAGTTCAACGAGTCTATTCCATCAGTTTTAGAGTAGTATATTTGTAGAGATCAGTCCATTTCGGCCAGAGTTTTTCAATATACCTCATTAATTTATTACAAATCGTTTTATATTTTCTAATAAGCCTAGTTTAACAGATGTGCGGAATCTTTACCGAATGAAAATACTCAATATATTTTAGGAGATAGTGCCAGTTCAACGAGTCTATTCCATCAGTTTTAGAGTGGTATTTTTGTCGAGATCGGTTCATTTTGGCCAGGTTTTTCAATATACCTCATTAATTCATTACAAATCTTTTCATATATTCTAATAGCCGTTGTTCCACAGATGTGCGGAAACGTTACCGAATGAAAATACTCAAAAAATTTTAGGAGATAGTGCCAGTTCAACGAGTCTATTTCATCAGTTTTAGAGTAGTATATTTGTCGAGATAGGTCCATATCGGCCAGGTTTTTCAATATACCTCATTAATTTATTACAAATCGTTTTATATATTCTAATAGGCCTGGCTTCAGAGAGATGCAGAAACTTTACCGAATGAAAATACTCAAAGTATTTTAGGAGATAGTGCCAGTTCAAAGAGTCTATTCCATCAGTTTTAGAGTAGTATTTTTATCGAGATCGGTCCATTTCGGCCACGTTTTTCAATATACCTCATTAACCCCTTGTCTACCGTACCGGTCAATTTGACCGGTGGCGCGTAAAAACAGGGCAACGCAAAAGGCGTGCCTCTAAATCTTTGAAACTACGGTCATAAGATATATGATCTATATATCATATTTTTGGAAATTTTCTCTATTTTTTGACTATGTAAAAATCAATAAAGTAAGTAAAGCCATTAGATTAAAAACAGCATTTAAAGTGAAGGATGGCTTCGTCTAAATATGACGCAACGCTTTTTCGCAAGATCATTTTCCCTCTCGATATGATATTATTTATTTTTCTTATGAATTCAATATTTTTTATATTTTTGAAAAGCATATATTCCCTGCTTTCAGAAGATATAAAAATTATTTTTAATGCCTGGCAAAGTTATAAGAAAATAGCAATTTTTTGCACATGTACATTTTCTTAAAATTTTATTTCTCAATGTTTGAACATATCGGCGTTTTTCCTATATTTATATATGGAAATAGGGAAAAGTAAATACAGCCTGTAAAAGTAGAGGAGATTTCCTTTTGGATGGGCCCTTATTCGTGTTATAATTCTCGGTAGTTTTTATATTACGATAAAATGAAATTAGGACATGCTGCGCGGTTTTCTTTAAAATTAGCGACAAAATTTCGTCGCTATAAAAGCGATCGACGCGCGTCGCACGAAATCTATAAAATTTGTATTGTCCTCTTTTAGTAAATTCAGTACATTTTGATACACTAAAACAATATACAGATAAGTATGAAATAATCAGCCAGGTATTCTCTGCTTTTTTTAAAAAAAAGCATAAAACCAATATTGGTATATAACAGTTACACAACCTACATGTAACTTCATAAAACACCTATTGAAAATGTTACATCGGCAGAGTAAATTAAAAAAAAAAAGATAGATAGATAAAGATAAAATACTTCAAATTCAGATATAAACGTTACATTTGTTCGGAATAGTAAAAATTTTCCCCTGCCAAACAAACAAAACTAAAAAGAAGTTCGCATATAGCTTCTAGGCCTATACTTTTATTTTTCCGTGATCGGGATCGCGGGCCCCGCGGGGTTTTCTGAAAGTGTGCACGGGGAACACACGTGTTTCGGTTTCAACGAAAACAACACAGCTTCACTGTCACAGCGAAGGCTTGTATTTTACATCTTTAAAACGACCTGATGTCAGAAGATGCCATGGATCTCCTGTTGCAGGATGACCCAAACGATCATGCATTCAGTATAAACATGTACATGTAAGTTGATGTAGCCACATAGGCCGACTAGAAAAAAAAATTGCAGTTTTGTTATGTTATGAAAAATTTACGATTAATCAACGCGATTTGATGC
Organism: Ostrea edulis; assembly: GCF_947568905.1. Taxonomy (NCBI): domain Eukaryota; kingdom Metazoa; phylum Mollusca; class Bivalvia; order Ostreida; family Ostreidae; genus Ostrea; species Ostrea edulis. The sequence continues at coordinate 617,489 of NC_079167.1, read as the reverse complement.
CATAATTTGTCGTTTCATGAAAGAAAATATTTATATTTTATGATATCTAAACCAAGTGAATAACATCTAATTGTTTATTAAGAGCTGACATCATTTAATCTGTCCTGGTCCGGCATTAATCCGTCAGATTAACACCCCCCCTTTTCCAGAATTCTCTCCTTACCTGACGCTCGAGTGTAAGAAAGGGGTGGATAGGGGGAGGGGGTGGTTTTAATCAGACTGGGCATTCATGGCCGCTGGTTAGAGGGCTATTTTCCAGGATTTTTCCATGTTTATTAAAAATTATCTTTCTATGAAAAGAAAACACAATATGCCAGGAAAACACATATTACGTCATTGTAATGATAAAATTTATTATCATAATTTGAATTATTTTCTTCATATTGTAACAGAAATATAAACGAAATGTGTGTTTGGGCCGAAATGGAGGAGGGGGGGGGGGGTTACATGTACGTAACATTAATCAAAGTCTGATTATGACAGGCTAATGAAAAATCATATATAGATTTCTCTTTTATCCAAATGCATGTATTTTATATACACTGAGTAGCTTATGACCATAAATTACTTGTATTCCATACATGCTGGTACTGGTATGCTATGAGCTATCATCTTGCCTAGATATTCTCTAATTTCGACTAAATCCACACCCCCATCAGAGTACCATGCAAGAGGATTTAGACACTGTGTACCGTGAAGAACCAATTCAATTCTACTTTTGTATCTGGGGTCATGTACTTTCCCTCAGAGTTGCAGTATTTTCGCTGGACCCTGTAGGTTTTAACCTGAATTTCTTCAGTTTTCCCCCTTCCAATGTATATGCTAGGCATAATGCTGACACCTACATCATGCATATCTTTTGTTTTTTCATTACGCACTCTGCTACATTCGCAATGAATAATGAAATATTCCATTCATTTCTAACACATGTACGTACGCAATCCCCTACCAAATTACAGGAGATCTCTATCTTTAAATAGATTTGAGGTGTACTTTTAAGTGCGAAACGGTCCCTTCAACAATTCATAATTGTAATTTCTTTTCATCTTTAAAAAGGGTATTGACATCCCAATATTTAGTGGGAAGTTCCCAGGTATCGTCCGTTAGTGACAGTCTGCTGGCAAATCCAGACATGCGATGGAAGGATGCTGATGTGAAGGACACAGACACCTGATCCAAGAACTATGGCATTTCATTCAGAGTGTCAACCTGACATTCAGTTGGTATGACTTTGAGGTTGAATATAGGGTTAAATCTGTATACATTTGGTTAACAATAAATAATAATTAATATATCCAGATAATACATTTACAAATGGAATCATGGCGTCATGATACACTGAAATACGTTTTTTACTGCATTACTAGGTATCACATACATACAAAAAGAGACAAAAAACCCCGGAAAATCATTATTTTGTTTCTAATTACAAGGTATGACAAGTTTTCTAAATGCTGACAAATAACGTAAGGTGGCCAATACTGATTTTATTTGCAATTTCCTTTCAGATATGGGACCCGATTATTCAGAGAACTGCAGATTTTATGAAGCTGTTTTTGACAGAAGATTTGGTTTTCTCCATCTGTATTGCCACCAACCATTATGCTGAGATGGTCATATCTGGAGGGAAGGATTGTCATTATGCTTCCCAAGGAAATTCGCATCCTCTCACTGTAGAGGAATTGTACAGGTATTACTAGTTTTAAAGTACCGATATTGTGATAGTGATTTCCAGTTTAAAACGAATAATAAAATGCATAATAAAAAGATTATTTTTACCAAAATTAATCTTGCTGTGCGTCTAACACATTTATTAGATGTGTACTACAATTACCTCTGATAAAATTTCATAAGTAATTAAATGCATACTAGTAATTTTCAGAGGGCCTTGACTAATGAAAACATTTACAGAGCCAATTGAGCATTCAAAAGCTCTGACAATACATTAGTATTTAGGGCTAAGTATTAAGAAATTCTTTTTTTTTCAAATTTTTGTGCATTATCTTATACATGTTTGCTGTGAAGTTCCAGTCGATAGACAGATATTGGTCAATGCATGCCGCTATCGGAACAACCAAGTACAGTGTATCAAGAATGATGTCTAGAAATAAGTTTTAAGAGGTTGAATATAAAAACATTTTTGTTAAATATGATGCAAGTACATTTAAATCTAGTGATTGAAAGTAAGTACTTGAACATTCGTATGTGTTGAACTTGCAGAGGAAAAACGGGTAGTACTTTTTGATAACATTTGATAAGGTGCTGTTGCTTAGCAACCAAAAATATTTAAATGCAAAAATTTAAATTATTTTAGATTAACAATAAAGTTCTTTGTTTTAATATTGCAATATTTATTCTATTTAGTGGAACATAATGGCAAAACGTCATATTATTAAAAAATGATGGATATGTACAATGTATATAAAGTACAAAGTTTCCATTTTATGACCTTTGACCTTAATTCTTTTCATCATATTTTTGGTTAAAAACCTTTTAAAATGATTAAGATTTATTTAAAGATTATATTTTTAAAATAATGTGACATTTACTAATCATCATTCAATGCAATTATGTTTAAATTGCGTCGAATGTATGTAGAAAGGCAAATTATGGTCAAAATTGTACTCCGAGTGTTGTTACTTAGCAATCAAAAATATTTGTCAATAAAATTGATTTATTTGATTGTGATGCTTTTGTAGTATTTTCAAAGGCACATCAGCTCATACATTTAGAATTTTCTATTTTTGACTCTAATCCAGTGAGAGGAGTCGTAATATATTTATTTCAGAGAAAAAAAATTGCAAAAATGTGCACTTATATGACCTTTGACCCCGTAGATCTCTTTGAGGTCATGGGATACCTTGACAAACTTTATAAGAAATTATTTCCTGTCCAATTCCTAACAAAATTATGTCATATGCCTATCCCAAATCGTGATACATGCAGATTTTATTCGATGTAAAAATATTGTCATTTAGCCTTTAAAAACCTCTAAAATGTGCCGGTAGAGAAAGGGTTAATTTATTTCCAATTATTTTATATATTCTAATAGCCCTGGTTTCACAGATGTGCGGAAACTTTACCGAATGAAAATACTCAAAGTATTTTAGGAGATAGTGCCAGTTCAACGTGTCTATTCCATCAGTTTTAGAGGAGTATTTTTGTTGAGATCGGTCCATTTCGGCCAGGTTTTTCAATATACCTCATTAATTTATCTCCAATCCTTTTATATATTCTAATAGCCCTGGTTTCACAGATGTGCGAAAACTTTACCGAATGAAAATACTCAAAGTACTTTAGGAGATAGTGCCAGTTCAACGAGTCTATTTCATCAGTTTTACAGTAGTATTTTTGTCGAGATCGGTCCATTTCGGCCAGGTTTTTCAATATACCTCATTAATTTATTTCCAATCCTTTTATATATTCTAATAACCCTGGTTTCACAGATGTGCGGAAACTTTACCGAATGAAAATACTCAAAGTACTTTAGGAGATAGTGCAAGTTCAACGAGTCTATTTCATCAGTTTTAGAGTAGTATTTTTGTCGAGATCGGTCAATTTCGGCCAGGTTTTTCAATATACCTCATTAAATTATTTCCAATATTTTTATATATTCTACAAGCCCTGGTTTCAAAGATGTGCGGAAACTTTACCGAATGAAAATACTGAAAGTATTTTAGGAGATAGTGCCAGTTCAACGAGTCTATTCCATCAGTTTTAGAGTGGTAATTTTGTCGCGATCTGTCCATTTCGGCCAGGTTTTTCAATATACCTCATTAATTTATTTCCAATATTTTTATATATTCTAATAGCTCTGGTTTCACAAATGTGCGAAAACTTTACCGAATGAAAATACTCAAAGTGTTTTAGGAAATAGTGCCAGTTCAACGAGTCTATTCCATCAGTTTTAGAGTAGTATTTCTGTCGAGATCGATCCATTTCGGCCTGTTTTTCAATATACCTCATTAATTTATTTCAAATATTTTTATATATTCTAATAGCCCTGGGTTTACAGATGTGCGGACACTTTATCGAATGAAAATACTCAAAGTATTTTAGAAGATAGTGGCAGTTCAACAAGTCTTTTCTATCAGCTTTAGAGTAATATTTTTGTCGAGATCGGTCCATTTCGGCCAGGTTTTTCAATATACCTCATTAATTTATTTCCAATCTTTTTATATATTCTAATAGTCCTGGTTTTACAGATGTGCGGAAACATTACCGAATGAAAATACTGAAAGTATTTTAGGAGATAGTGCCAGTTCAACGAGTCTATTCTATCAGTTTTAGAGTAGTATTTTTGTCGAGATCGGTCAATTTCGGTCAGGTTTTTCAATATACCTCATTAATTTATTACAAATCTTTTTATATATTCAAATAGCCCTGGTTTCACAAATGTGCGGAAACTTTACCGAATGAAAATACTGAAAGTATTTTAGGAGATAGTGCCAGTTCAACGAGTCCACTCCATCAGTTTTAGAGTAGTAGTTTTGTCGAGATCGGCCCATTTCGGTCAGGTTTTTCAATATACCTCATTAACTTATTACAAATCTTTTTATATATTCAAATAGCCCTGGTTTCACAAATGTGCGGAAACTTTACTGAATGAAAATACTCAAAGTATTTTAGGAGATAGTGCCAGTTCAACGAGTCCACTCCATCAGTTTTAGAGTAGTAGTTTTGTCGAGATCGGCCCATTTCGGCCAGGTTTTTCAATATACGTCATTATTTATTTCCAATCTTTTTATATTATCTAATAGCCCTGGCTTCACAGATGTGCATAAACTTTACCAAAGGAAAATACTCAAAATGCTTTAGGAGATAATACCAGTTCAACGAGTCTATTCCATCAGTTTTAAAGTAGTATTTTTATTGCGATCGGTCCATTTCGGCCAGGTTTTTCTATATACCTGATTGATTGATTTCCAATCCTTTTATATATTCTAATAGCTTTGGTTTCACAGATGTGCGTAAACTTTATCGAATGAAAATACTCAAAGTATTTTAGGAGATAGTGCAAGTTCAACAAGTCTATTCCATCAGTTTTAGAGTAGTAGTTTTGTCGAGATCGGTCCAATTCGGCCAGGTTTTTCTATAGACCTGATTAATTGATTTCCAATCTTTTTATATATTCTAACAGCTTTGGTTTCACAGATGTGCGTAAAGTTTACCGAATGAAAATACTCAAAGTATTTTAGGAGATAGTGCCAGTTCAACGACTCTATTTCATCAGTTTTAGAGTAATAGTTTTGTTGAGATTTGTCTATTCCGATCAGGGTTTTCAATATACCTCATTATTTTATTTCAACTCTTTTTATATATTCTAATAGGCATGGTTTTACAGATGTGGGCAAACTTTACCGAATGAAAATTCAAAGTATATTAGGAGACAATGCCACTTCAACGACTCCATTCTATCAGTTTTAGAGTAATAGTTTTGTCAAGATCGGTCCATTTCGGCCAGGGTTTTCAATATACCTCAGTTATTTATTTCCAATCTCTTTATATATTTTAATGGCCCTGGCTTCACAGATGTGCGGAAACTTTGCCAAAAGAAAATACTCAAAGTATTTTAGGAGATAATGCCAGTTCAACGAGTCTATTCCATCAGTTTTAGAGTAGTATTTTTATCGAGATCGGTCCACTTCGGCCAGGTTTTTTAATATACCTCATTAATTTATTTCCAGTATTTTTATATATTCTAATAGCCCCGGTTTCACAGATGTGCGTAAACTTTACCGAATGAAAATACTCAAAGCATTTTAGGAGATAATGCCACTTCAACGAGTCGATTCCATCAGTTTTAGAGTAGTAGTTTTGTCGAGATCGGTACATTTCGACCAGGCTTTTCAATATACCTTATTAAATAATTTCATATATTTTTATATATTTGAATGGCCCTGGCTTCTGAGATGTGCGAAAGCTTTACTGAATGAAAATACTCAAAGTATTTTAGGAGATAATGCCAGTTGAAAGAGTCTATTCCATCAGTTTTAGAGTAGTAGTTTTGTCGAGATCGGTGCATTCCGGCCAGGATTTTCAATATACCTCATTAATTTATTTCCAATTTATTTATACATTTTAATGTCTATGGCTTCAGAGATGTGCATATACTTTACCGAAAGAAAATACTTAAAGTATTTTAGGAGATAATGCAAGTTCAACGACTCGATTCCATCAGTTTTAGAGTAGTATTTTTATCGAGATCGGTGCATTCCGGCCAGGTTTTTCAATATACCTCATTAATTTATTTCCAATTTATTTATACATTTTAATGTCTATGGCTTCAGAGATGTGCATATACTTTACCGAAAGAAAATACTCAAAGTATTTTAGGAGATAATGCAAGTTCAACGACTCGATTCCATCAGTTTTAGAGTAGTATTTTTATCGAGATCGGTCCATTTCGGCCAGGTTTTTCAATATACTTCATTAACTTATTACAAATCTTTTTATATGTTCTCATAGCTCTGGGTTTACAGATGTGCGTAAATTTTACCGAATGAAAATACTCAAAGTATTTTAGGAGATAGTACCAGTTCAATGAGTCTATTCCATCATTTTTAGAGTAGAAGTTTTGTCGAGATCCGTCCATTCCGGCCAGGTTTTGCAATATACGTCATTAATTTATTTCCCATATTTTTATATATTCTAATAGCCCTGATTTCAAAGATGTGCGGAAACTTTACTGAATGAAAATACTCAAAGTATTTTAGGAGATAGTGCCAGTTCAACGAGTCTATTCCATCAGTTTTAGAGTAGTAGTTTTGTCGAGATCGGTCCATTTCGGCCAGGTTTTTCAATATACCTTATTAATTTATTTCCAATCTCTTTATATATTATAATGACCCTGGCTTCACAGATGTGTGGAAACTTTGCCAAAAGAAAATACTCAAAGTATATTAGGAGATAATGCCAGTTCAACGAGTCTATTCCATCAGTTTTAGAGTAGTATTTTTATCGAGATCGGTCCACTTCGGCCAGGTTTTTCAATATACCTCATTAATTTATTTCCAGTATTTTTATATATTCTAATAGCCCCGGTTTCACAGATGTGCGTAAACTTTACCGAATGAATATACTCAAAGTATTTTAGGAGATAATGCCACTTCAACGAGTCGATTCCATCAGTTTTAGAGTAGTAGTTTTGTCGAGATCGGTACATTTCGACCAGGCTTTTCAATATACCTTATTAATTAATTTCCAATATTTTTATATATTCTAATAGCCCTGACTTCACAAATGTGCGTAAACTTTACCGAATGAAAATACTCAAAGTATTTCAGGAGATAATGCCAGTTCAACGAGTCGATTCCATCAGTTTTAGAGTAGTAGTTTTGTCGAGATCGGTCCATTTCGGCCAGGTTTTTCAATATACCTCATTAACTTATTACAAATCTTTTTATATATTCTAATAGCCCTGGCTTTACAGATGTGTGTAAAGCTTACCGAATGAAAATGCTCAAAGTATTTTAGGAGATAATGCCATTCAACGAGTCGATTCCATCAGTTTTAGAGTAGAAGTTTTGTCGAGATCGGTCCATTCTGGCCAGGTTTTTCAATATACCTCATTAATTTATTTCCAATCTCTTTATATATTTTAATGGCCCTGGCTTCACAGATGTGCGTAAACTTTACCGAATGAAAATACTCAAAGTATTTTAGGAGATAGTACCAGTTTAACGAGTCTATTCCATCAGTTTTAGAGTAGAAGTCGAGATCGGTCCATTTCGGCCAGGTTTTTCAATATACCTCATTGATTTATTTCCAATCTCTTTATATATTTTAATGGCCCTCGCTTCACAGATGTGAGTAAACTTTGACGAAAGAAAATACTCAAACTATTTTAAGAGATTATGCCAGTTCAACGAGTCTATTCCATTAGTTTTAGAGTAGTATTTTTATCGAGATCGGTCCATTTCGGCCAGGTTTCTCAATATACCTCATTAATTTATTTGCAATCTCTTTATATATTTTAATGGCCCTGGCTTCACAGATGTGCGGAAACTTTGCCGAAAGAAAATACTCAAAGTGTTTTAGGAGATAATGCCAGTTCAACGAGTCTATTCCATCAGTTTTAGAGTAGTATTTTTATAGAGATCGGTCCATTTCGGCCAGGTTTTTTAATATACCTCATTAATTTATTTCCAATATTTTTATATATTTTAATAGCCCCGGTTTCCCAGATGTGCGGAAACTTTACCGAAAAAAAATACTCAAAGTATTTTAGGAGATAGTACCAGTTCAACGAGTCTATTCCATCAGTTTTAGAGTAGTAATTTTGTCGACATCGGTCCATTTCAACCAGGTTTTTCAATATACCTCATTAATTTATTTCCAATATTTTTATATATTTTAATAGCCCTGGCTTCACAAATGTGCGGAAACTTTACCGAATGAAGATACTCAAAGTATTTTAGGAGATAGTACCAGTTCAACGAGTCTATTCCATTAGTTTTAGAGTAGTAGTTTTGTCGAGATCTGTCCTTTCCGGCCAGGTTTTTCAATATATCTCATTAATTTATTTCCAATATTTTTTTATATTTTAATGGCCTTGGCTTCAAAGATGTGCGTAAACTTTACCGAAAGAAAATATTAAAAGTATGTAAGGAGATAATGCCACTTCAACGACTCTATTTCATCAGTTTTAGAATAGTAGTTTTGTCGAGATCGGTCGATTTCGGCCAGGTTTTTCAATATACCTCATTAATTTATTACAAATCTTTTTATATATTCGAATAGCTCTGGTTTGACAGATGTGCAGAAACTTTACCGAATGAAAATACTCAAAATATTGTAGGAGATAGTGCCATTCAACGAGTCGATTCCATTAGTTTTAGAGTAGTAGTTTTGTCGAGATCGGTCCATTTCGGCCAGGTTTTTCAATATACCTCATTAATTTATTTGCAATCTCTTTATATATTTTAATGGCCCTGGCTTCACAGATGTGCGGAAACTTTGCCGAAAGAAAATACTCAAAGTGTTTTAGGAGATAATGCCAGTTCAACGAGTCTATTCCATCAGTTTTAGAGTAGTATTTTTATAGAGATCGGTCCATTTCGGCCAGGTTTTTTAATATACCTCATTAATTTATTTCCAATATTTTTATATATTTTAATAGCCCCAGTTTCCCAGATGTGCGTAAACTTTGCCGAATGAAAATACTCAAAGTATTTTAGGAGATAATGCCACTTCAACGAGTCGATTCCATTAGTTTTAGAGTAGTAGTTTTGTCGAGATCGGTCCATTTCGGCCAGGTTTTTCAATATACCTTATTCATTTATTTCCAATCTCTTTATATATTTTTATAGCCCTGGTTTGACACATGAGCGGAAACTTTACCGAATGAAAATACTCAAAGTATTTTAGAAGATAGTGCCAGTTCAGCGACTCTATTCCATCAGTTTTAGAGTAATAGTTTTGTCGAGATCGGTCCATTTCGAACAGGTTTTTCAATATACCTCATTAATTTATTACAAATCTTTTTATATATTCTAATAGCCCTGGCTTTACAGATGTGCGTAAAGTTTACCGAATGAAGGAGATAATGCCATTCAACGAGTCGATTCCATCAGTTTTAGAGTAGAAGTTTTGTCGAGATCGGTCCATTCTGGCCAGGTTTTTCAATATACCTCATTAATTTATTTCCAATCTCTTTATATATTTTAATGGCCCTGGCTTCACAGATGTGCGGAAACTTTGCCGAAAGAAAATACTCAAAGTGTTTTAGGAGATAATGCCAGTTCAACGAGTCTATTCCATCAGTTTTAGAGTAGTATTTTTATAGAGATCGGTCCATTTCGGCCAGGTTTTTTAATATACCTCATTAATTTATTTCCAATATTTTTATATATTTTAATAGCCCCGGTTTCCCAGATGTGCGTAAACTTTGCCGAATGAAAATACTCAAAGCATTTTAGGAAATAATGCCACTTCAACGAGTCGATTCCATTAGTTTTAGGGTAGTAGTTTTGTCGAGATCGGTCCATTTCGGCCAGGTTTTTCAATATACCTTATTAATTTATTTCCAATCTCTTCATATATTTTTATAGCCCTGGTTTGACACATGAGCGGAAACTTTACCGAATGAAAACACTCAAAGTATTTTAGGAGATAGTGCCAGTTCAGCGACTCTATTCCATCAGTTTTAGAGTAATAGTTTTGTCGAGATCGGTCCATTTCGAACAGGTTTTTCAATATACCTCATTAATTTATTACAAATCTTTTTATATATTCTAATAGCTCTGGTTTGACAGATGTGCGGAAACTTTTCCGAATGAAAATACTCAAAGTATTTTAGGAGATAATGCCACATCAACGAGTCGATTCCATCAGTTTTAAAGTAGTAGTTTTGTCGAGATCGGTCCATTCCGGTCAGGTTTTTCAATATACCTCACTAATTTCATTCCAATCTTTTTATATATTCTAATAGCCCTGTTTTCACAGATGTGCGGAAACTTTACCGAATGAAAATACCTAAAGGATTTTGAGGAGATAGTACCAGTTCAACGAGTCTATTCCATCAGTATAAGAGTAGTAGTTTTGTCGAGATCTGTCTATTCCGGCCAGGTTTTTCAATATACCTCATCAATTTATTTCCAATATTTTTATATATTCTAATAGCCATGGCTTCAGAAAAGTGTGGAAACTTTACCGAAAGAAAATACTCAAAGCATTTTAGGAGATAGTACCAGTTCAACGAGTCTATTCCATCAGTTTTAGAGTAGTTATTTTGTCGACATCGGTCCATTTCAACCAGGTTTTTCAATATACCTCATTAATTTATTTCCAATATTTTTATATATTTTAATAGCCCTTGCTTCACAAATGTGCGGAAACTTTACCGAATGAAGATACTCAAAGTATTTTAGGAGATAGTACCAGTTCAACGAGTCGATTCCATCAGTTTTAGAGTAGTAGTTTTGTCGAGATCGGTCCATTCCGGCCAGGTTTTTCAATATACCTCATTAATTTATTACAAATCTTTTTATATATTCTAATAGTTCTGGTTTCACAGATGTGCGGAAACTTTACCGAATGAAAATACTCAAAGTATTGTAGGAGATAGTGCCACTTCAACGAGTCGATTCCATCAGTTTTAGAGTAGTAGTTTTGTCGAGATCGGTCCATTCCGGCCAGGTTTTTCAATATACCTCATTAACTTATTACAAATCTTTTTATATATTCTAATAGTCCTGGTTTTGTAGATGTGCGGAAACTTTACCGAATGAAAATTCTCAAACTGTTTTAGGAGATAGTACCAGTTCAACGAGTCTATTTCATCAGTTTTAGAGTAGTAGTTTTGTCGAGATCGGTCCATTTCGGCCAGGTTTTTCAATATACCTCATTGATTTATTTCCAATATTTGTATAAATGTTAATAGCCCTGGTTTCGCAGATGTGCGGAAACTTTACCGAATGAAAATACTCAAAGTATTTTAGGAGATAGTACCAGTTGAACGAGTCTATTCCATCAATTTTAGAGTAGTAGTTTTTTCGAGATCGGTCCATTCCGGCCAGGTTTTTCAATATACATATTAATTTATTTCCAATCTCTTTATATATTTTAATAGCCCTGGTTTGACAGATGAGCGGAAACTTTACCGAATGAAAACACTCAAAGTATTTTAGGAGATAGTGCCAGTTCAGCGACTCTATTCCATCAGTTTTAGAGTAATAGTTTTGTCGAGATCGGTCCATTTCGAACAGGTTTTTCAATATACCTCATTAATTTATTACAAATCTTTTTATATATTCTAATAGCTCTGGTTTGACAGATGTGCGGAAACTTTTCCGAATGAAAATACTCAAAGTATTTTAGGAGATAATGCCACATCAACGAGTCGATTCCATCAGTTTTAAAGTAGTAGTTTTGTCGAGATCGGTCCATTCCGGTCAGGTTTTTCAATATACCTCACTAATTTCATTCCAATCTTTTTATATATTCTAATAGCCCTGTTTTCACAGATGTGCGGAAACTTTACCGAATGAAAATACCTAAAGGATTTTGAGGAGATAGTACCAGTTCAACGAGTCTATTCCATCAGTATAAGAGTAGTAGTTTTGTCGAGATCTGTCTATTCCGGCCAGGTTTTTCAATATACCTCATCAATTTATTTCCAATATTTTTATATATTCTAATAGCCATGGCTTCAGAAAAGTGTGGAAACTTTACCGAAAGAAAATACTCAAAGCATTTTAGGAGATAGTACCAGTTCAACGAGTCTATTCCATCAGTTTTAGAGTAGTTATTTTGTCGACATCGGTCCATTTCAACCAGGTTTTTCAATATACCTCATTAATTTATTTCCAATATTTTTATATATTTTAATAGCCCTTGCTTCACAAATGTGCGGAAACTTTACCGAATGAAGATACTCAAAGTATTTTAGGAGATAGTACCAGTTCAACGAGTCGATTCCATCAGTTTTAGAGTAGTAGTTTTGTCGAGATCGGTCCATTCCGGCCAGGTTTTTCAATATACCTCATTAATTTATTACAAATCTTTTTATATATTCTAATAGTTCTGGTTTCACAGATGTGCGGAAACTTTACCGAATGAAAATACTCAAAGTATTGTGGGAGATAGTGCCACTTCAACGAGTCGATTCCATCAGTTTTAGAGTAGTAGTTTTGTCGAGATTGGTCCATTTCGGCCAGGTTTTTCAATATACCTTATTAATTTATTTCCAATCTCTTTATATATTTTGATAGCCCTGGTTTGACAGATGAGCGGAAAGTTTACAGAAGGAAAATATTCAAAGTATTTTAGGAGATAGTGCCAGTTCAACGACTCTATTTCATCAGTTTTAGAGTAGTAGTTTTGTCGAGATCGGTCAATTTCGGCCAGGTTTTTCAATATACCTCATGAATTTATTACAAATCTTTTTATATATTCTATTAGCTCTGCTTTGACAGAATTGCAGAAACTTTACCGAATGAAAATACTCAAAGTACTTTAGGAGATAATGCCACTTTAAGGAGTCGATTCCATGAGTAATAGAGTAGTAGTTTTTTCGAGATCGGTCCATTTCGGCCAGGTTTTTCAAAATACCTCATTAATTTATTTCCAATATTTTTATAGATTTTAATGGCCCTGGCTTCACAGATGTGCGTAAACTTTACCGAATGAAAATACTCAAAGTATTTTAGGAGATAATGCCACTTCAACGAGTCTATTCCATCAGTTTTAGAGTAGTATTTTTATCGAGATAGGTCCATTTCGGCCAGGTGTTTCAATATACCTCATTAATTTATTTCCAATATTTTTATATATTCTAATGGTACTGGTTTCACAGATGTGTGGAAACTTTACTAGATGAAAATACACAAATCATTTGAGGAGATAGTGCCAGTTCAACGAGTCTATTTCATCAGTTTTAGAGAAGTATATTTGTCGAGATTGGTCCATTCCCGCCAGGTTTTTCAATATACCTCACTAATATATTACCAATCTTTTTATATATTCTAGTAACTCTGGTTTCCCAGATGTGCAGAAGCTTTTCCGAATGAAAATACTCAAAGTATTTTAGGAGATAGTGGCAGTTCAACGAGTCTATTTCATCAGTTTTAGAGTAGTATTTTTGTCGAGCTTGGTCCATTTCGGCCAGGTTTTTCAATATACCTCATTAATTTATTTCAAATATGTTTATATATCCTATTAGCTCTGGTTTGATAGATGTGTGCAACCTTTACTGAATGAAAATACTCAAAGTATTTTAGGAGATAGTGCCAGCTCAACGAGTCTATATCATCAGTTTTAGAGTAGTATTTTTGTCGAGCTTTGTCCATTCAGGCCAGGTTTTTCAATATACTTCATTGATTGATTTCCAACCTTTTGATATATTCTAATAGCCCTGGTGTCACAAATGTGCGGAACCTTTACCGAATGAAAATACTCAAAGTATTTTAGGAGATACTACTAGTTCAACGAGTCTATTTCATCAGTTTTAGAGTAGTATTTTTGTCGAGATTGGTCCATTCCCGCTAGGTTTTTCAATATACCTCATTACTTTATTACCAATATTTTTATATATTCTAATAGCTCTGGCTTCACAGATATGCGGAAACTTTACCGAATGAAAATACTCAAAGTATTTTAGGAGATATTGCCAGTTCAATGAGTCTATTTCATCAGTTTTAGAATAGTATTTTTGTCGACCTAGGTCGATTACAGCCAGGTTTTTCAATATACCTCATTAATTAATTTCAAATATTTTTGATATATTCTAATAGCCCTGGTTTCACAAATGTGCAAAATGTATACCGAATGAAAATACGCAAAGTATTATAGGAGATAGTGCCAGTTCAACGAGTTTATTCCATCACTTTTAGAGTAGTATTTTTGTCGAGATTGGTCAATTCCACCCAGGATTTTCAATATACCTCATTAATTTATTTCCAATCTTTTTATATATTCTAATAGCTCTGGTTTTATAGATGTGCGGAAACTTTACCGAAGGAAAATACTCAAAGTGTTTCAGGAGATAGTGCCAGTTCAACGAGTCTATTTCATCAGTTTTAGTGTAGTATTTTTGTCGAGATCGGTCCATTCCGGCCAGGTTTTTCAATATACCGCATTAATTTATTTCCAATCTTTTTATATATTCTAATACCCCTAGCTTCACAGATGTGCGGAAAGTTTACCGAAGGAAAATACTCAAATTATTTGAGGAGATAGTGCCAGTTCAAGGAGTCTATTCCATCACTTTTATAGTAGTATTTTTGTCGAGATCGGTCCATTCCGGCCAGGTTTTTCAATATACCTCATTGATTTATTTCCAATATTTTTATATATTGTAACCGTCCTGGTTTCATAGATGTGCGCAAAGTTTACTGAATGAAAATACTCAAAGTATTTTAGGAGATAGTGCCAGTTCAACGAGTCTATTTCATCAGTTTTAGAGTAGTATTTTTGTCGAGATCGGTCCTTTTCGGCCAGGTTTTTCAATATACCTCATTAATTTATTTCCAATCTTTTTATATATTCTAGTGACTCTGGCTTCACAGATGAGCGGAAACTTTACTGAATGAAAATATTCAAAGTATTATAGGATATAGTGCCAGTTCAACGAGTCTATTTCCTCACTTTTAGAGTAATATTTTTCTCGACATTGGTCCATTCCGGCCAGGTTTTTCAATATACCTCACTAATTTCTTTCGGATATCTTTATTTATTCTAATGACCCTGGTTTCACAGATGTGCGTAAACTTTACTGAATGAAAATACTCAAAGTATTTGAGGAGATAGTGCCAGTTCAACGAGTATATTTCATCAGTTTTAGTGTAGTATTTTTGTCGAGATCGGTCCATTCCGGCCAGGTTTTTCAATATACCTCATTAATTTATTTCTAATCTTATTATATATTCTAATAGCCCTATCTTCACAGATGTGCGGAAACTTTACCGAAGGAATATACTCAAATTATTTTAGGAGATAGTGCCAGTTCAACGAGTCTATTCCATCACTTTTAGAGTAGTATTTTTGTCGAGCTCTGTTCATTCCGGCCAGGTTTTTCAATATACCTCATTAATTTATTTTCAATATTTGTATATATTCTAATAGCCCTGGAATCACAGTTGTGTGGAAACATTACCGAATGAAAATACTCAAAGTATTATAGGATATAGTGCCAGTTCATCGAGTCTATTTCATCAGTTTTAGAGTAGTATTTTTCTCGAGATTGGTCCATTCCGGCCAGTTTTTCCAATATACCTCATTAATTTATTTCCAATCTTTTGATATATTCTAATAGCCCTAGCTTCACAGATGTGCGGAAACTTTACCGAAGGAAAATACTCAAATCATTTTAGGAGATAGAGCCAGTTCAACGAGTCTATTCCATCAGTTTTAGAGAAATATTTTTGTTGAGCTCAGTTCATTCCGGCCAGATTTTTCAATATACCTCATTAATTTATTTCCAATATTTGTATATATTCTAATAGCCCTGAAATCACAGTTGTGTGGAAACATTACCGAATGAAAATACTCAAAGTATTAAAGGAGATAGTGCCAGTTCAACGAGTCTTTTCCATCAGTTTTATAGTAGTATTTTTGTCGAGATCGGTCCATTCCGGCCAGTTTTTTCAATATACCTCATTAATTTATTTCCAATATTTTTATATATTCTAATAGCCCTGGTTTCACAGATGTGCGGAAACAATACCGAATGAAAATACTCAAAGTATTGTAGAAGATTGTGCCAGTTCAACGAGTTTATTTCCTCAGTTTTAGAGTAGTCTTTTTGTCGAGCTCGGTCTATTGCGGACAGGTTTTTCAATATTCCTCATTGATTTATTTCCAATATTTTTATATATTCTAATCGTCCTGGTTTCATAGATGTGCGGAAACTTTACTGAATGAAAATCTTCAAAGGATTTGAGGACATAGTGCCAGTTCAACGAGTCTATTCCATCAGTTTTAGAGTGGTATTTTTGTCGAGATCTGTCCATTCCCGCCAGGTTTTTCTATATACCTCATTAATTTATTTCCAATCTTTTTATATATTCTAATACCCCTGGTCTCACAGATGGGCAGAAACTTTCCCGAAGGAAAATACTCAAATTATTTTAGGAGAATGTGCCAGTTCAACGAGTCTATTCTATCGGTTTTAGAGTAGTATTTTTGTCGACCTCTGTCCATTCCGGCCAGGTTTTTCAATATACCTCATTAATTTATTACAAATCTTTTTTGATATTCTAATAGCTCTGGTTTGAAAAATGTGCGGAAACTTTACCGAAAGAAAATACTCAAAGTATTTTAGGAGATAATGCCAGTTCAACGACTCTATTTCATCAGTTTTAGAGTAGTAGTTTTGTCGAAATCTGTCTATTCCGGCCAGGTTTATCAATATACCTCATTAATTCATCAGAAATCTTTTTATATATTCCAATAGCTCTGGTTTAACAGAATTGCGGAAACTTTACCGAATGAAAATACTCAAAGTATTTTAGGACATAATACCACTTCAACGAGTCTGTTGCATTAGTTTTAGAGTAGTAGTTTTGTCGAGATTGGTCCATTTCGGCCAGATTTTTCAATATACCTCATTAATTTATCACAAATATTTTTATATATTCTAATAGCTCTGGTTTGACAGATGTGCAGAAACTTTACCGAATGAAAATACTCAAAGTATTTTAGGAGAGAATACCACTTCAACGAGTCGATTCCATCAGTTTTGGAGTAGTAGTCTTCTCGAGATCGGTCCATTTCGGCCAGGTTTTTCAATATACTTCATTAATTTATTTCCAATCTCTTTATATATTATAATGGCCCTGGCTTCACAGAATTGCAGAAACTTTACCGAATGAAAATACTCAAAGTATTTTAGGAGATAATGCCAGTTCAACGAGTCTACTTCATCAGTTTTAGATTAGTAGTTTTGTCGTGATCGGTCCATTTCGGCCAGGTTTTTCAATATACATCATTAATTTATTTCCAATATTTTTATATATTTTAATGGCCCTGGCTTCACAGATGTGCGTAAACTTTACCGAATGCACTTACTCAAAGTATTTTAGTAGATAACGCCACTTTAACGAATCTATTTCATCAGTTTTAGAGTAGTAGTTTTGTCGAGATTGGTCCATTTCGGCCAGGTTTTTCAATATACCTTATTAATTTATTTCCAATCTCTTTATATATTTTGATAGCCCTGGTTTGACAGATGAGCGGAAAGTTTACAGAAGGAAAATATTCAAAGTATTTTAGGAGATAGTGCCAGTTCAACGACTCTATTTCATCAGTTTTAGAGTAGTAGTTTTGTCGAGATCGGTCAATTTCGGCCAGGTTTTTCAATATACCTCATGAATTTATTACAAATCTTTTTATATATTCTAATAGCTCTGCTTTGACAGAATTGCAGAAACTTTACCGAATGAAAATACTCAAAGTACTTTAGGAGATAATGCCACTTTAAGGAGTCGATTCCATGAGTAATAGAGTAGTAGTTTTTTCGAGATCGGTCCATTTCGGCCAGGTTTTTCAAAATACCTCATTAATTTATTTCCAATATTTTTATAGATTTTAATGGCCCTGGCTTCACAGATGTGCGTAAACTTTACCGAATGAAAATACTCAAAGTATTTTAGGAGATAATGCCACTTCAACGAGTCTATTCCATCAGTTTTAGAGTAGTATTTTTATCGAGATAGGTCCATTTCGGCCAGGTGTTTCAATATACCTCATTAATTTATTTCCAATATTTTTATATATTCTAATGGTACTGGTTTCACAGATGTGTGGAAACTTTACTAGATGAAAATACACAAATCATTTGAGGAGATAGTGCCAGTTCAACGAGTCTATTTCATCAGTTTTAGAGAAGTATATTTGTCGAGATTGGTCCATTCCCGCCAGGTTTTTCAATATACCTCACTAATATATTACCAATCTTTTTATATATTCTAGTAACTCTGGTTTCCCAGATGTGCAGAAGCTTTTCCGAATGAAAATACTCAAAGTATTTTAGGAGATAGTGGCAGTTCAACGAGTCTATTTCATCAGTTTTAGAGTAGTATTTTTGTCGAGCTTGGTCCATTTCGGCCAGGTTTTTCAATATACCTCATTAATTTATTTCAAATATGTTTATATATCCTATTAGCTCTGGTTTGATAGATGTGTGCAACCTTTACTGAATGAAAATACTCAAAGTATTTTAGGAGATAGTGCCAGCTCAACGAGTCTATATCATCAGTTTTAGAGTAGTATTTTTGTCGAGCTTTGTCCATTCAGGCCAGGTTTTTCAATATACTTCATTGATTGATTTCCAACCTTTTGATATATTCTAATAGCCCTGGTGTCACAAATGTGCGGAACCTTTACCGAATGAAAATACTCAAAGTATTTTAGGAGATACTACTAGTTCAACGAGTCTATTTCATCAGTTTTAGAGTAGTATTTTTGTCGAGATTGGTCCATTCCCGCTAGGTTTTTCAATATACCTCATTACTTTATTACCAATATTTTTATATATTCTAATAGCTCTGGCTTCACAGATATGCGGAAACTTTACCGAATGAAAATACTCAAAGTATTTTAGGAGATATTGCCAGTTCAATGAGTCTATTTCATCAGTTTTAGAATAGTATTTTTGTCGACCTAGGTCGATTACAGCCAGGTTTTTCAATATACCTCATTAATTAATTTCAAATATTTTTGATATATTCTAATAGCCCTGGTTTCACAAATGTGCAAAATGTATACCGAATGAAAATACGCAAAGTATTATAGGAGATAGTGCCAGTTCAACGAGTTTATTCCATCACTTTTAGAGTAGTATTTTTGTCGAGATTGGTCAATTCCACCCAGGATTTTCAATATACCTCATTAATTTATTTCCAATCTTTTTATATATTCTAATAGCTCTGGTTTTATAGATGTGCGGAAACTTTACCGAAGGAAAATACTCAAAG
Organism: Ostrea edulis; assembly: GCF_947568905.1. Taxonomy (NCBI): domain Eukaryota; kingdom Metazoa; phylum Mollusca; class Bivalvia; order Ostreida; family Ostreidae; genus Ostrea; species Ostrea edulis. The sequence continues at coordinate 598,074 of NC_079167.1, read as the reverse complement.
TGTTTCAGGAGATAGTGCCAGTTCAACGAGTCTATTTCATCAGTTTTAGTGTAGTATTTTTGTCGAGATCGGTCCATTCCGGCCAGGTTTTTCAATATACCGCATTAATTTATTTCCAATCTTTTTATATATTCTAATACCCCTAGCTTCACAGATGTGCGGAAAGTTTACCGAAGGAAAATACTCAAATTATTTGAGGAGATAGTGCCAGTTCAAGGAGTCTATTCCATCACTTTTATAGTAGTATTTTTGTCGAGATCGGTCCATTCCGGCCAGGTTTTTCAATATACCTCATTGATTTATTTCCAATATTTTTATATATTGTAACCGTCCTGGTTTCATAGATGTGCGCAAAGTTTACTGAATGAAAATACTCAAAGTATTTTAGGAGATAGTGCCAGTTCAACGAGTCTATTTCATCAGTTTTAGAGTAGTATTTTTGTCGAGATCGGTCCTTTTCGGCCAGGTTTTTCAATATACCTCATTAATTTATTTCCAATCTTTTTATATATTCTAGTGACTCTGGCTTCACAGATGAGCGGAAACTTTACTGAATGAAAATATTCAAAGTATTATAGGATATAGTGCCAGTTCAACGAGTCTATTTCCTCACTTTTAGAGTAATATTTTTCTCGACATTGGTCCATTCCGGCCAGGTTTTTCAATATACCTCACTAATTTCTTTCGGATATCTTTATTTATTCTAATGACCCTGGTTTCACAGATGTGCGTAAACTTTACTGAATGAAAATACTCAAAGTATTTGAGGAGATAGTGCCAGTTCAACGAGTATATTTCATCAGTTTTAGTGTAGTATTTTTGTCGAGATCGGTCCATTCCGGCCAGGTTTTTCAATATACCTCATTAATTTATTTCTAATCTTATTATATATTCTAATAGCCCTATCTTCACAGATGTGCGGAAACTTTACCGAAGGAATATACTCAAATTATTTTAGGAGATAGTGCCAGTTCAACGAGTCTATTCCATCACTTTTAGAGTAGTATTTTTGTCGAGCTCTGTTCATTCCGGCCAGGTTTTTCAATATACCTCATTAATTTATTTTCAATATTTGTATATATTCTAATAGCCCTGGAATCACAGTTGTGTGGAAACATTACCGAATGAAAATACTCAAAGTATTATAGGATATAGTGCCAGTTCATCGAGTCTATTTCATCAGTTTTAGAGTAGTATTTTTCTCGAGATTGGTCCATTCCGGCCAGTTTTTCCAATATACCTCATTAATTTATTTCCAATCTTTTGATATATTCTAATAGCCCTAGCTTCACAGATGTGCGGAAACTTTACCGAAGGAAAATACTCAAATCATTTTAGGAGATAGAGCCAGTTCAACGAGTCTATTCCATCAGTTTTAGAGAAATATTTTTGTTGAGCTCAGTTCATTCCGGCCAGATTTTTCAATATACCTCATTAATTTATTTCCAATATTTGTATATATTCTAATAGCCCTGAAATCACAGTTGTGTGGAAACATTACCGAATGAAAATACTCAAAGTATTAAAGGAGATAGTGCCAGTTCAACGAGTCTTTTCCATCAGTTTTATAGTAGTATTTTTGTCGAGATCGGTCCATTCCGGCCAGTTTTTTCAATATACCTCATTAATTTATTTCCAATATTTTTATATATTCTAATAGCCCTGGTTTCACAGATGTGCGGAAACAATACCGAATGAAAATACTCAAAGTATTGTAGAAGATTGTGCCAGTTCAACGAGTTTATTTCCTCAGTTTTAGAGTAGTCTTTTTGTCGAGCTCGGTCTATTGCGGACAGGTTTTTCAATATTCCTCATTGATTTATTTCCAATATTTTTATATATTCTAATCGTCCTGGTTTCATAGATGTGCGGAAACTTTACTGAATGAAAATCTTCAAAGGATTTGAGGACATAGTGCCAGTTCAACGAGTCTATTCCATCAGTTTTAGAGTGGTATTTTTGTCGAGATCTGTCCATTCCCGCCAGGTTTTTCTATATACCTCATTAATTTATTTCCAATCTTTTTATATATTCTAATACCCCTGGTCTCACAGATGGGCAGAAACTTTCCCGAAGGAAAATACTCAAATTATTTTAGGAGAATGTGCCAGTTCAACGAGTCTATTCTATCGGTTTTAGAGTAGTATTTTTGTCGACCTCTGTCCATTCCGGCCAGGTTTTTCAATATACCTCATTAATTTATTACAAATCTTTTTTGATATTCTAATAGCTCTGGTTTGAAAAATGTGCGGAAACTTTACCGAAAGAAAATACTCAAAGTATTTTAGGAGATAATGCCAGTTCAACGACTCTATTTCATCAGTTTTAGAGTAGTAGTTTTGTCGAAATCTGTCTATTCCGGCCAGGTTTATCAATATACCTCATTAATTCATCAGAAATCTTTTTATATATTCCAATAGCTCTGGTTTAACAGAATTGCGGAAACTTTACCGAATGAAAATACTCAAAGTATTTTAGGACATAATACCACTTCAACGAGTCTGTTGCATTAGTTTTAGAGTAGTAGTTTTGTCGAGATTGGTCCATTTCGGCCAGATTTTTCAATATACCTCATTAATTTATCACAAATATTTTTATATATTCTAATAGCTCTGGTTTGACAGATGTGCAGAAACTTTACCGAATGAAAATACTCAAAGTATTTTAGGAGAGAATACCACTTCAACGAGTCGATTCCATCAGTTTTGGAGTAGTAGTCTTCTCGAGATCGGTCCATTTCGGCCAGGTTTTTCAATATACTTCATTAATTTATTTCCAATCTCTTTATATATTATAATGGCCCTGGCTTCACAGAATTGCAGAAACTTTACCGAATGAAAATACTCAAAGTATTTTAGGAGATAATGCCAGTTCAACGAGTCTACTTCATCAGTTTTAGATTAGTAGTTTTGTCGTGATCGGTCCATTTCGGCCAGGTTTTTCAATATACATCATTAATTTATTTCCAATATTTTTATATATTTTAATGGCCCTGGCTTCACAGATGTGCGTAAACTTTACCGAATGCACTTACTCAAAGTATTTTAGTAGATAACGCCACTTTAACGAATCTATTTCATCAGTTTTAGAGTAGTAGTTTTGTCGAGATTGGTCCATTTCGGCCAGGTTTTTCAATATACCTTATTAATTTATTTCCAATCTCTTTATATATTTTGATAGCCCTGGTTTGACAGATGAGCGGAAAGTTTACAGAAGGAAAATATTCAAAGTATTTTAGGAGATAGTGCCAGTTCAACGACTCTATTTCATCAGTTTTAGAGTAGTAGTTTTGTCGAGATCGGTCAATTTCGGCCAGGTTTTTCAATATACCTCATGAATTTATTACAAATCTTTTTATATATTCTAATAGCTCTGCTTTGACAGAATTGCAGAAACTTTACCGAATGAAAATACTCAAAGTACTTTAGGAGATAATGCCACTTTAAGGAGTCGATTCCATGAGTAATAGAGTAGTAGTTTTTTCGAGATCGGTCCATTTCGGCCAGGTTTTTCAAAATACCTCATTAATTTATTTCCAATATGTTTATAGATTTTAATGGCCCTGGCTTCACAGATGTGCGTAAACTTTACCGAATGAAAATACTCAAAGTATTTTAGGAGATAATGCCACTTCAACGAGTCTATTCCATCAGTTTTAGAGTAGTATTTTTATCGAGATAGGTCCATTTCGGCCAGGTGTTTCAATATACCTCATTAATTTATTTCCAATATTTTTATATATTCTAATGGTACTGGTTTCACAGATGTGTGGAAACTTTACTAGATGAAAATACACAAATCATTTGAGGAGATAGTGCCAGTTCAACGAGTCTATTTCATCAGTTTTAGAGAAGTATATTTGTCGAGATTGGTCCATTCCCGCCAGGTTTTTCAATATACCTCACTAATATATTACCAATCTTTTTATATATTCTAGTAACTCTGGTTTCCCAGATGTGCAGGAAGCTTTCCGAATGAAAATACTCAAGATAGTGGCAGTTCAACGAGTCTATTTCATCAGTTTTAGAGTAGTATTTTTGTCGAGCTTGGTCCATTTCGGCCAGGTTTTTCAATATACCTCATTAATTTATTTCAAATATGTTTATATATCCTATTAGCTCTGGTTTTGATAGATGTGTGCAACCTTTACTGAATGAAAATACTCAAAGTATTTTAGGAGATAGTGCCAGCTCAACGAGTCTATATCATCAGTTTTAGAGTAGTATTTTGTCGAGCTTTGTCCATTCAGGCCAGGTTTTTCAATATACTTCATTGATTGATTTCCAACCTTTTGATATATTCTAATAGCCCTGGTGTCACAAATGTGCGGAACCTTTACCGAATGAAAATACTCAAAGTATTTTAGGAGATACTACTAGTTCAACGAGTCTATTTCATCAGTTTTAGAGTAGTATTTTTGTCGAGATTGGTCCATTCCCGCTAGGTTTTTCAATATACCTCATTACTTTATTACCAATATTTTTATATATTCTAATAGCTCTGGCTTCACAGATATGCGGAAACTTTACCGAATGAAAATACTCAAAGTATTTTAGGAGATATTGCCAGTTCAATGAGTCTATTTCATCAGTTTTAGAATAGTATTTTTGTCGACCTAGGTCGATTACAGCCAGGTTTTTCAATATACCTCATTAATTAATTTCAAATATTTTTGATATATTCTAATAGCCCTGGTTTCACAAATGCTGCAAAATGTATACCGAATGAAAATACGCAAAGTATTATAGGGAGATAGTGCCAGTTCAACGAGTTTATTCCATCACTTTTAGAGTAGTATTTTTGTCGAGATTGGTCAATTCCACCCAGGATTTTCAATATACCTCATTAATTTATTTCCAATCTTTTTATATATTCTAATAGCTCTGGTTTTATAGATGTGCGGAAACCTTTACCGAAGGAAAATACTCAAAGTGTTTCAGGAGATAGTGCCAGTTCAACGAGTCTATTTCATCAGTTTTAGTGTAGTATTTTTGTCGAGATCGGTCCATTCCGGCCAGGTTTTTCAATATACCGCATTAATTTATTTCCAATCTTTTTATATATTCTAATACCCCTAGCTTCACAGATGTGCGGAAAGTTTACCGAAGGAAAATACTCAAATTATTTGAGGAGATAGTGCCAGTTCAAGGAGTCTATTCCATCACTTTTATAGTAGTATTTTTGTCGAGATCGGTCCATTCCGGCCAGGTTTTTCAATATACCTCATTGATTTATTTCCAATATTTTTATATATTGTAACCGTCCTGGTTTCATAGATGTGCGCAAAGTTTACTGAATGAAAATACTCAAAGTATTTTAGGAGATAGTGCCAGTTCAACGAGTCTATTTCATCAGTTTTAGAGTAGTATTTTTGTCGAGATCGGTCCTTTTCGGCCAGGTTTTTCAATATACCTCATTAATTTATTTCCAATCTTTTTATATATTCTAGTGACTCTGGCTTCACAGATGAGCGGAAACTTTACTGAATGAAAATATTCAAAGTATTATAGGATATAGTGCCAGTTCAACGAGTCTATTTCCTCACTTTTAGAGTAATATTTTTCTCGACATTGGTCCATTCCGGCCAGGTTTTTCAATATACCTCACTAATTTCTTTCGGATATCTTTATTTATTCTAATGACCCTGGTTTCACAGATGTGCGTAAACTTTACTGAATGAAAATACTCAAAGTATTTGAGGAGATAGTGCCAGTTCAACGAGTATATTTCATCAGTTTTAGTGTAGTATTTTTGTCGAGATCGGTCCATTCCGGCCAGGTTTTTCAATATACCTCATTAATTTATTTCTAATCTTATTATATATTCTAATAGCCCTATCTTCACAGATGTGCGGAAACTTTACCGAAGGAATATACTCAAATTATTTTAGGAGATAGTGCCAGTTCAACGAGTCTATTCCATCACTTTTAGAGTAGTATTTTTGTCGAGCTCTGTTCATTCCGGCCAGGTTTTTCAATATACCTCATTAATTTATTTTCAATATTTGTATATATTCTAATAGCCCTGGAATCACAGTTGTGTGGAAACATTACCGAATGAAAATACTCAAAGTATTATAGGATATAGTGCCAGTTCATCGAGTCTATTTCATCAGTTTTAGAGTAGTATTTTTCTCGAGATTGGTCCATTCCGGCCAGTTTTTCCAATATACCTCATTAATTTATTTCCAATCTTTTGATATATTCTAATAGCCCTAGCTTCACAGATGTGCGGAAACTTTACCGAAGGAAAATACTCAAATCATTTTAGGAGATAGAGCCAGTTCAACGAGTCTATTCCATCAGTTTTAGAGAAATATTTTTGTTGAGCTCAGTTCATTCCGGCCAGATTTTTCAATATACCTCATTAATTTATTTCCAATATTTGTATATATTCTAATAGCCCTGAAATCACAGTTGTGTGGAAACATTACCGAATGAAAATACTCAAAGTATTAAAGGAGATAGTGCCAGTTCAACGAGTCTTTTCCATCAGTTTTATAGTAGTATTTTTGTCGAGATCGGTCCATTCCGGCCAGTTTTTTCAATATACCTCATTAATTTATTTCCAATATTTTTATATATTCTAATAGCCCTGGTTTCACAGATGTGCGGAAACAATACCGAATGAAAATACTCAAAGTATTGTAGAAGATTGTGCCAGTTCAACGAGTTTATTTCCTCAGTTTTAGAGTAGTCTTTTTGTCGAGCTCGGTCTATTGCGGACAGGTTTTTCAATATTCCTCATTGATTTATTTCCAATATTTTTATATATTCTAATCGTCCTGGTTTCATAGATGTGCGGAAACTTTACTGAATGAAAATCTTCAAAGGATTTGAGGACATAGTGCCAGTTCAACGAGTCTATTCCATCAGTTTTAGAGTGGTATTTTTGTCGAGATCTGTCCATTCCCGCCAGGTTTTTCTATATACCTCATTAATTTATTTCCAATCTTTTTATATATTCTAATACCCCTGGTCTCACAGATGGGCAGAAACTTTCCCGAAGGAAAATACTCAAATTATTTTAGGAGAATGTGCCAGTTCAACGAGTCTATTCTATCGGTTTTAGAGTAGTATTTTTGTCGACCTCTGTCCATTCCGGCCAGGTTTTTCAATATACCTCATTAATTTATTACAAATCTTTTTTGATATTCTAATAGCTCTGGTTTGAAAAATGTGCGGAAACTTTACCGAAAGAAAATACTCAAAGTATTTTAGGAGATAATGCCAGTTCAACGACTCTATTTCATCAGTTTTAGAGTAGTAGTTTTGTCGAAATCTGTCTATTCCGGCCAGGTTTATCAATATACCTCATTAATTCATCAGAAATCTTTTTATATATTCCAATAGCTCTGGTTTAACAGAATTGCGGAAACTTTACCGAATGAAAATACTCAAAGTATTTTAGGACATAATACCACTTCAACGAGTCTGTTGCATTAGTTTTAGAGTAGTAGTTTTGTCGAGATTGGTCCATTTCGGCCAGATTTTTCAATATACCTCATTAATTTATCACAAATATTTTTATATATTCTAATAGCTCTGGTTTGACAGATGTGCAGAAACTTTACCGAATGAAAATACTCAAAGTATTTTAGGAGAGAATACCACTTCAACGAGTCGATTCCATCAGTTTTGGAGTAGTAGTCTTCTCGAGATCGGTCCATTTCGGCCAGGTTTTTCAATATACTTCATTAATTTATTTCCAATCTCTTTATATATTATAATGGCCCTGGCTTCACAGAATTGCAGAAACTTTACCGAATGAAAATACTCAAAGTATTTTAGGAGATAATGCCAGTTCAACGAGTCTACTTCATCAGTTTTAGATTAGTAGTTTTGTCGTGATCGGTCCATTTCGGCCAGGTTTTTCAATATACATCATTAATTTATTTCCAATATTTTTATATATTTTAATGGCCCTGGCTTCACAGATGTGCGTAAACTTTACCGAATGCACTTACTCAAAGTATTTTAGTAGATAACGCCACTTTAACGAATCTATTTCATCAGTTTTAGAGTAGTAGTTTTGTCGAGATTGGTCCATTTCGGCCAGGTTTTTCAATATACCTTATTAATTTATTTCCAATCTCTTTATATATTTTGATAGCCCTGGTTTGACAGATGAGCGGAAAGTTTACAGAAGGAAAATATTCAAAGTATTTTAGGAGATAGTGCCAGTTCAACGACTCTATTTCATCAGTTTTAGAGTAGTAGTTTTGTCGAGATCGGTCAATTTCGGCCAGGTTTTTCAATATACCTCATGAATTTATTACAAATCTTTTTATATATTCTAATAGCTCTGCTTTGACAGAATTGCAGAAACTTTACCGAATGAAAATACTCAAAGTACTTTAGGAGATAATGCCACTTTAAGGAGTCGATTCCATGAGTAATAGAGTAGTAGTTTTTTCGAGATCGGTCCATTTCGGCCAGGTTTTTCAAAATACCTCATTAATTTATTTCCAATATTTTTATAGATTTTAATGGCCCTGGCTTCACAGATGTGCGTAAACTTTACCGAATGAAAATACTCAAAGTATTTTAGGAGATAATGCCACTTCAACGAGTCTATTCCATCAGTTTTAGAGTAGTATTTTTATCGAGATAGGTCCATTTCGGCCAGGTGTTTCAATATACCTCATTAATTTATTTCCAATATTTTTATATATTCTAATGGTACTGGTTTCACAGATGTGTGGAAACTTTACTAGATGAAAATACACAAATCATTTGAGGAGATAGTGCCAGTTCAACGAGTCTATTTCATCAGTTTTAGAGAAGTATATTTGTCGAGATTGGTCCATTCCCGCCAGGTTTTTCAATATACCTCACTAATATATTACCAATCTTTTTATATATTCTAGTAACTCTGGTTTCCCAGATGTGCAGAAGCTTTTCCGAATGAAAATACTCAAAGTATTTTAGGAGATAGTGGCAGTTCAACGAGTCTATTTCATCAGTTTTAGAGTAGTATTTTTGTCGAGCTTGGTCCATTTCGGCCAGGTTTTTCAATATACCTCATTAATTTATTTCAAATATGTTTATATATCCTATTAGCTCTGGTTTGATAGATGTGTGCAACCTTTACTGAATGAAAATACTCAAAGTATTTTAGGAGATAGTGCCAGCTCAACGAGTCTATATCATCAGTTTTAGAGTAGTATTTTTGTCGAGCTTTGTCCATTCAGGCCAGGTTTTTCAATATACTTCATTGATTGATTTCCAACCTTTTGATATATTCTAATAGCCCTGGTGTCACAAATGTGCGGAACCTTTACCGAATGAAAATACTCAAAGTATTTTAGGAGATACTACTAGTTCAACGAGTCTATTTCATCAGTTTTAGAGTAGTATTTTTGTCGAGATTGGTCCATTCCCGCTAGGTTTTTCAATATACCTCATTACTTTATTACCAATATTTTTATATATTCTAATAGCTCTGGCTTCACAGATATGCGGAAACTTTACCGAATGAAAATACTCAAAGTATTTTAGGAGATATTGCCAGTTCAATGAGTCTATTTCATCAGTTTTAGAATAGTATTTTTGTCGACCTAGGTCGATTACAGCCAGGTTTTTCAATATACCTCATTAATTAATTTCAAATATTTTTGATATATTCTAATAGCCCTGGTTTCACAAATGTGCAAAATGTATACCGAATGAAAATACGCAAAGTATTATAGGAGATAGTGCCAGTTCAACGAGTTTATTCCATCACTTTTAGAGTAGTATTTTTGTCGAGATTGGTCAATTCCACCCAGGATTTTCAATATACCTCATTAATTTATTTCCAATCTTTTTATATATTCTAATAGCTCTGGTTTTATAGATGTGCGGAAACTTTACCGAAGGAAAATACTCAAAGTGTTTCAGGAGATAGTGCCAGTTCAACGAGTCTATTTCATCAGTTTTAGTGTAGTATTTTTGTCGAGATCGGTCCATTCCGGCCAGGTTTTTCAATATACCGCATTAATTTATTTCCAATCTTTTTATATATTCTAATACCCCTAGCTTCACAGATGTGCGGAAAGTTTACCGAAGGAAAATACTCAAATTATTTGAGGAGATAGTGCCAGTTCAAGGAGTCTATTCCATCACTTTTATAGTAGTATTTTTGTCGAGATCGGTCCATTCCGGCCAGGTTTTTCAATATACCTCATTGATTTATTTCCAATATTTTTATATATTGTAACCGTCCTGGTTTCATAGATGTGCGCAAAGTTTACTGAATGAAAATACTCAAAGTATTTTAGGAGATAGTGCCAGTTCAACGAGTCTATTTCATCAGTTTTAGAGTAGTATTTTTGTCGAGATCGGTCCTTTTCGGCCAGGTTTTTCAATATACCTCATTAATTTATTTCCAATCTTTTTATATATTCTAGTGACTCTGGCTTCACAGATGAGCGGAAACTTTACTGAATGAAAATATTCAAAGTATTATAGGATATAGTGCCAGTTCAACGAGTCTATTTCCTCACTTTTAGAGTAATATTTTTCTCGACATTGGTCCATTCCGGCCAGGTTTTTCAATATACCTCACTAATTTCTTTCGGATATCTTTATTTATTCTAATGACCCTGGTTTCACAGATGTGCGTAAACTTTACTGAATGAAAATACTCAAAGTATTTGAGGAGATAGTGCCAGTTCAACGAGTATATTTCATCAGTTTTAGTGTAGTATTTTTGTCGAGATCGGTCCATTCCGGCCAGGTTTTTCAATATACCTCATTAATTTATTTCTAATCTTATTATATATTCTAATAGCCCTATCTTCACAGATGTGCGGAAACTTTACCGAAGGAATATACTCAAATTATTTTAGGAGATAGTGCCAGTTCAACGAGTCTATTCCATCACTTTTAGAGTAGTATTTTTGTCGAGCTCTGTTCATTCCGGCCAGGTTTTTCAATATACCTCATTAATTTATTTTCAATATTTGTATATATTCTAATAGCCCTGGAATCACAGTTGTGTGGAAACATTACCGAATGAAAATACTCAAAGTATTATAGGATATAGTGCCAGTTCATCGAGTCTATTTCATCAGTTTTAGAGTAGTATTTTTCTCGAGATTGGTCCATTCCGGCCAGTTTTTCCAATATACCTCATTAATTTATTTCCAATCTTTTGATATATTCTAATAGCCCTAGCTTCACAGATGTGCGGAAACTTTACCGAAGGAAAATACTCAAATCATTTTAGGAGATAGAGCCAGTTCAACGAGTCTATTCCATCAGTTTTAGAGAAATATTTTTGTTGAGCTCAGTTCATTCCGGCCAGATTTTTCAATATACCTCATTAATTTATTTCCAATATTTGTATATATTCTAATAGCCCTGAAATCACAGTTGTGTGGAAACATTACCGAATGAAAATACTCAAAGTATTAAAGGAGATAGTGCCAGTTCAACGAGTCTTTTCCATCAGTTTTATAGTAGTATTTTTGTCGAGATCGGTCCATTCCGGCCAGTTTTTTCAATATACCTCATTAATTTATTTCCAATATTTTTATATATTCTAATAGCCCTGGTTTCACAGATGTGCGGAAACAATACCGAATGAAAATACTCAAAGTATTGTAGAAGATTGTGCCAGTTCAACGAGTTTATTTCCTCAGTTTTAGAGTAGTCTTTTTGTCGAGCTCGGTCTATTGCGGACAGGTTTTTCAATATTCCTCATTGATTTATTTCCAATATTTTTATATATTCTAATCGTCCTGGTTTCATAGATGTGCGGAAACTTTACTGAATGAAAATCTTCAAAGGATTTGAGGACATAGTGCCAGTTCAACGAGTCTATTCCATCAGTTTTAGAGTGGTATTTTTGTCGAGATCTGTCCATTCCCGCCAGGTTTTTCTATATACCTCATTAATTTATTTCCAATCTTTTTATATATTCTAATACCCCTGGTCTCACAGATGGGCAGAAACTTTCCCGAAGGAAAATACTCAAATTATTTTAGGAGAATGTGCCAGTTCAACGAGTCTATTCTATCGGTTTTAGAGTAGTATTTTTGTCGACCTCTGTCCATTCCGGCCAGGTTTTTCAATATACCTCATTAAATTATTTCAAATCTCTTTATATATCCCAATAGCCCTGGTTTCACAAATGTGCAGACACTTTACCGAATGAAAATACTCAAAGTATTAAAGGAGATAGTGCCAGTTCAACGAGTCTTTTCCATCAGTTTTAGAGTAGTATTTTTGTCGAGATCGGTCCATTCCGGAAAGGTTTTTCAATATTCCTCATTATTTTATTTCCAATATATTTATATATCGTAATAGCCCTGGTGTTAAAGATGTGCAGAAACTTTACCGAATGAAAATACTCAAAGTATTATAGGATATAGTGCCAGTTCAACGGGTCTATTTCATCATTTTCGAGTAGTATTTTTGTTGATATTGGTCCACTCCGGCCAGGTTTTTCAATGTACCGCATTAATTTATTTCCAATCTTTTGATATATTCTAATAACCCTAGCTTCACAGATGTGCGGAAACTTTACTGAATGAAAATACTCAAAGTAATTTGAGGAGATAGTGCCAGTTCAACGAGTCTATTCCATCAGTTTTAGAGTAGTATTTTTGTCGAGGTCGGTCCATTCCGGCCAAGTTTTTCAATATATCTCATTAATTTATTTCCAATATTTTTATATATTCTAATAGCCCTGGTGTCACAGATGTGCGGAAACATTACCAAATGAAAATACTCAAAGTATTGTAGGAGATAGTGTCAGTTCAACGAGTCTATTCCATCACTTTGATAGTAGTATTTTTGTCGAGATCGGTCCATTCCGGCCAGGTTTTTCAATATACCTCATTAATTTATTTCCAATATTTTTATATATTTTAATAGCCCTGGTTTCGCAGATGTGCGGAAACATTACCAAATGAAAATACTCAAAGTATTGTAGGAGATTGTGCCAGTTCAACGAGTCTATTTCATAAATTTTAGAGTAATATTTTTGTCGAGCTCGGTCCATTCCGGCCAGGTTTTTCTATATACCTCATTAATCTATTTCCAATATTTTTATATATTCTAATAGCCCTGGTTTCACAGATGTGCGGAAACATTACCAAATGAAAATACTCAAAGTATTGTAGGAGATAGTGTCAGTTCAACGAGTCTATTCCATCACTTTGATAGTAGTATTTTTGTCGAGATCGGTCCATTCCGGCCAGGTTTTTCAATATACCTCATTAATTTATTTCCAATATTTTTATATATTCTAATAGCCCTGGTTTCACAGATGTGCGGAAACATTACCAAATGAAAATACTCAAAGTATTGTAGGAGATAGTGTCAGTTCAACGAGTCTATTCCATCACTTTGATAGTAGTATTTTTGTCGAGATCGGTCCATTCCGGCCAGGTTTTTCAATATACCTCATTAATTTATTTCCAATATTTTTATATATTTTAATAGCCCTGGTTTCGCAGATGTGCGGAAACATTACCAAATGAAAATACTCAAAGTATTGTAGGAGATTGGGCCAGTTCAACGAGTCTATTTCATAAATTTTAGAGTAATATTTTTGTCGAGTTCGGTCCATTCCGGCCAGGTTTTTCAATATACCTCATTAAATTATTTCAAATCGGTTTATATATCCTAATAGCCCTAGTTTCACAGATGTGCAGAAACTTTACCGCATGAAAATACTCAAAGTATTATAGGATATACTGCCAGTTGAACCAATCTATTTCCTCAGATTTAGAGTAGTATTTTTGTCGAGATTGGTCCATTTCGGCCAGGATTTTCAATATACTTCATTAATTTATTTCCGATATTTTTAAATATTCTAGTGGCCTTTGTTTAACAGATTTGCGGAAACTTTCCTGAATGAAAATACTCAAAGTATTTGAGTAGATAGTGCCAGTTCAACGAGTCTATTTCATCAGTTTTAGAGTAGTATTTTTGTCGAGCTCGGTCCATTCCGGCCAGTTTTTCAATATACCTCATTAATTTATTACCAATATTTTTATATATTCTAATGGCCCTGATTTCACAGATGTGCGGAAACTTTAATGAATGAAAATACTCAAAGTATTTGAGGAGATAGTACCAGTTCAACGAGTCTATTCCATCAGTTTTAGAGTACTAGTTTTGTCGACCTCGGTCCATTCCGGCCAAGTTTTTCAATATACCTCATTAATTTATTTCCAATATTTTTATATATCCTAATAGCCCTGGTTTCACAGATGTGCAGTAACTTTACCGAATGAAAATACTCAAAGTATGATAGGAGATAATGCCAGTTCAACGAGTCTATTTCATCACTTTTAGAGTAGTATTTTTGTCGAGATCGGTCCATTCCGGCAAGGTTTATCTATATACCTCATTAATTTATTTCCAATCTTTTTATATATTCTAATATCCCTGGTCTCACAGATGTGCAGAAACTCTACCGAAGGAAAATACTCAAAGTATTTTAGGAGATAGTGCCAGTTCAACGAGTCTATTTCATCGGTTTTAGAGTAGTATTTTTGTCGACCTCTGTCCATTCCGGCCAGGTTTTTTAATATACCTCATTAAATTATTTCAAATCTGTTTATATATCCTTATAGCCATGGTTTCACATATGTGGAGAAACTTTACCGAATGAAAATACTCAAAGTATTAAAGGAGATAGTGCCAGTTCAACGAGTCTATTCCATCAGTTTTAGAGTAGTATTTTTGTCGAGATCAGTCCATTCCGGAAAGGTTTTTGAATATTCCTCATTATTTTATTTTCAATACATTTATATATCCTAATAGCCCTTGTTTTACAGATGTGTGTAAACTTTACCGAATGAAAATACTTAAAGTATTATAGGATATAGTGCCAGTTCAATCAGTCTATTTCATCAGTTTTAGAGTAGTATTTTTGTCGAGATTGGTCAATTCCAGCCAGGTTTTTCAATATACTTCATTAATTTATTTCCGATATTTTTATATATTCTAATGGCCTTTGTTTAACAGATTTGCGGAAACTTTACGGAATGAAAATACTCAAAGTATTTGAAGAGATAGTGCCAGTTCAACGAGTCTATTTCATCAGTTTTAGAGTAGTATTTTTCTCGAGATTGGTCCATTCCGGCCAGTTTTTCAATATACCTCATAAATTTATTTCCAATATTTTTATATGTTGTAATGGCCCTGGTTTCACAGATGTGCGGAAACTTTACTGAATGAAAATACTCAAAGAATTTGAGGAGATAGTGGCAGTTCAACGAGTTTATTTCATCAGTTTTAGAGTAGTATTTTTGTCGAGATCGGTCCATTCCGGCCAGGATTTTCAATATACCTCATTAATTTATTTCCAATATTTTTATATATTCTAATGACCCTAGTTTCACAGATGTGCGTAAACTTTACTGAATGAAAATACTCAAAGGATTTGAAAAGATAGTGCCAAAGTTATTAGAATATATGAAAATATTGGTAATATATTAATAAGGTATATTGAAAAACCTGGTCGGAAGGGACCAATCTCGACAAAACTACTACTCTAAAACTGATGAAATAGACTCCTTGAACTGGCACTATCTCTTATAATACTTTGAGTATTTTCATTTGGTAAAATTTCTGCACATTTGTGAAACCAGGGCTATTAGGATATAAAAACATATTTGAAATAAATTAATGAGGTATATTGAAAAATCTGGCCGGAATGGACCGAGGTCGACAAAAATACTACTCTAAAAGTGATGGAATAAGCTCGTTGAACTGGCACTATCTCCTAAAATAGTGTGAGTATTTTCATTCAGTAAAGTTTCCGACATCTATGAAACCAGAGCTATTAGAATATATAAGTGATGGAATAAACTCGTTGAACTGGCACTATCTCCTAAAACACTGCGAGTATTTTCTTTGATGAAAGTTTCTGCACATCTGTGAAACCAGGGCTATTAGAATATATAAACATATTGGAAATAAATTAATGAGGTATATTGAAAAACCTGGTCGGAATGGACCGATCTCGACAAAACTACTACTCTAAAACTGATGGAATAGACTCGTTGAACTGGCACTATCTCCTAAACACTTTGAGTATTTTCATTTGGTAAAGTTTCCGCACATCTATGAAACTAGGGCTTGTAGAATATATAAAAATATTGGAAATAAATTATTGAGGTTGTTGAAAACCCTGGCCGGAATGGACGGATCTCGACAAAAATACGACTGTAAAACCGATGAAATAGACTCGTTGAACTGGCACTATCTTCTAAAATACTTTGAGTATTTTCATTCGGTAAAGTTTCCGCACATCTCTGAAACTAGGGCTATTAGAATATATAGAAATATTGGAAGTAAATTAATGAGGTATATTGAAAAACCTGGCCGAAATGGACCTATCTCGACAAAAATACTACTTTAAAACTAATGGAATAGACTCGTTGAACTGGCACTATCTGCTAAAATACTTTGAATACTTTCATTCGGTAAAGTTTACACACATCTGTGAAACTAGGGCTAGTAGAATATATTAAAATATTGGAAATACATTAATGAGGAATATTGAAAAACCTGGTCGAAATGGACCGATCTCGAAAAAAATACTACTCTAAAACTGATGGAATAGATTAGTTGAACTGGCATTATTTCCTAAAATGCTTTGATTATTTTCATTCGGTAATGTTTCCGCACATCTGTGAAACCAGGGCTATTAGAATATATAAAAATATTAAAAATAAATTAATGAGGTATATTGAAAAACCTGGCCAGAATAGACCGATCTCGACAAAAATACTACTCTAAAACTGATGAAATAGACTCCTTGAACTGGCACTATCTTCTAAAATACTTTGATTATTTTCATTCGGTAATGTTTCCGCACATCTGTGAAACGAGGGCTATTAGAATATATAAAAAGATTGGAAATAAATTAATGAGGTATATTGAAAAACCTGGCCGAAATGGACCGATCTCGGAAAAAATACTACTCTAAAACTGATGGAATAGACTCTTTGAACTGGCACTATCTCCTAAAATACTGTGAGTATTTTAATTCGGTAATGTTTCCGCACATCTGTGAAACCAGGGCTGTTGGAATGTATAAAAAGATTAGAAATAAATTAATGAATTATTTTGAAAAACCTGGCCGGAATGGACCGATCTCGGCAGAAATACTACTCCAAACTGAGGGAATAGACTCGTTGAACTGACACTATCTCCTAAAATAGTTTGAGTATTTTCATTCGGTAATTTTTAAGCACATTTGTGAAACCAAGACTATTAGAATATATAAAAATATTGGAAATAAATTAATGTGGTATATTGAAAAACCTGGCCGAAATGGACCGTTCTCGACAAAACTAGTACTCTAAAACTGATGAAATAGACTCCTTGAACTGGCACTATCTCTTATAATACTTTGAGTATTTTCATTTGGTAAAATTTCTGCACATTTGTGAAACCAGGGCTATTAGGATATATAAACATATTTGAAATAAATTAATGAGGTATATTGAAAAATCTGGCCGTAATGGACCGAGGTCGACATAAATACTACTCTAAAAGTGATGGAATAAACTCGTTGAACTGGCACTATCTCCAAAAATAGTGTGAGTATTTTCATTCAGTAAAGTTTCCGCACATCTATGAAACCAGAGCTATTAGAATATATAAGTGATGGAATAAACTCGTTGAACTGGTACTATCTCCTAAAATACTGTGAGTATTTTCTTTGATGAAAGTTTCTGCACATCTGTGAAACCAGGGCTATTAGAATATATAAACATATTGGAAATAAATTAATGAGGTATATTGAAAAACCTGGTCGGAATGGACCGATCTCGACAAAACTACTACTCTAAAACTGATGGAATAGACTCGTTGAACTGGCACTATCTCCTAAACACTTTGAGTATTTTCATTTGGTAAAGTTTCCGCACATCTATGAAACTAGGGCTTGTAGAATATATAAAAATATTGGAAATAAATTATTGAGGTTGTTGAAAACCCTCGCCGGAATGGACGGATCTCGACAAAAATACGACTGTAAAACCGATGAAATAGACTCGTTGAACTGACACTATTTTCTAAAATACTTTGAGTATTTTCATTCGGTAAAGTTTCCGCACATCTCTGAAACTAGGGCTATTAGAATATATAGAAATATTGGAAGTAAATTAATGAGGAATATTGAAAAACTTGGCCGAAAGGGACGGATTTCGACAAAAATATTACTCTAAAACTGATGAAATAGACTCCTTGAACTGGCACTATCTCCTAAAGTATTTTCATTCGGGAATTTTTGTGCACATCTGTGAAACCAGACTATTAGAATGTATAAAAATATTGGAAATACATTAATAAGGTATATTGAAAAACCTGGTCGAAATGGACCGATCTCGAAAAAAATACTACTCTAAAACTGATGGAATAGATTAGTTGAACTGGCATTATTTCCTAAAATGCTTTGATTATTTTCATTCGGTAATGTTTCCGCACATCTGTGAAACCAGGGCTATTAGAATATATAAAAATATTAAAAATAAATTAATGAGGTATATTGAAAAACCTGGCCAGAATAGACCGATCTCGACAAAAATACTACTCTAAAACTGATGAAATAGACTCCTTGAACTGGCACTATCTTCTAAAATACTTTGATTATTTTCATTCGGTAATGTTTCCGCACATCTGTGAAACGAGGGCTATTAGAATATATAAAAAGATTGGAAATAAATTAATGAGGTATATTGAGAAACCTGGCCGAAATGGACCGATCTTGGAAAAAATACTACTCTAAAACTGATGGAATAGACTCTTTGAACTGGCACTATCTCCTAAAATACTGTGAGTATTTTCATTCGGTAATGTTTCCGCACATCTTTGAAACCAGGGCTGTTGGAATGTATAAAAAGATTAGAAATAAATTAATGAATTATTTTGAAAAACCTGGCCGGAATGGACCGATCTCGGCAGAAATACTACTCCAAACTGAGGGAATAGACTCGTTGAACTGACACTATCTCCTAAAATAGTTTGAGTATTTTCATTCGGTAATTTTTAAGCACATTTGTGAAACCAAGACTATTAGAATATATAAAAATATTGGAAATAAATTAATGTGGTATATTGAAAAACCTGGCCGAAATGGACCGTTCTCGACAAAACTAGTACTCTAAAACTGATGAAATAGACTCCTTGAACTGGCACTATCTCTTATAATACTTTGAGTATTTTCATTTGGTAAAATTTCTGCACATTTGTGAAACCAGGGCTATTAGGATATATAAACATATTTGAAATAAATTAATGAGGTATATTGAAAAATCTGGCCGGAATGGACCGAGGTCGACAAAAATACTACTCTAAAAGTGATGGAATAAACTCGTTGAACTGGCACTATCTCCAAAAATAGTGTGAGTATTTTCATTCAGTAAAGTTTCCGCACATCTATGAAACCAGAGCTATTAGAATATATAAGTGATGGAATAAACTCGTTGAACTGGTACTATCTCCTAAAATACTGTGAGTATTTTCTTTGATGAAAGTTTCTGCACATCTGTGAAACCAGGGCTATTAGAATATATAAACATATTGGAAATAAATTAATGAGGTATATTGAAAAACCTGGTCGGAATGGACCGATCTCGACAAAACTACTACTCTAAAACTGATGGAATAGACTCGTTGAACTGGCACTATCTCCTAAACGCTTTGAGTATTTTCACTTGGTAAAGTTTCCGCACATCTATGAAACTAGGGCTTGTAGAATATATAAAAATATTGGAAATAAATTATTGAGGTTGTTGAAAACCCTCGCCGGAATGGACGGATCTCGACAAAAATACGACTGTAAAACCGATGAAATAGACTCGTTGAACTGACACTATTTTCTAAAATACTTTGAGTATTTTCATTCGGTAAAGTTTCCGCACATCTCTGAAACTAGGGCTATTAGAATATATAGAAATATTGGAAGTAAATTAATGAGGAATATTGAAAAACTTGGCCGAAATAGACGGATTTCGACAAAAATATTACTCTAAAACTGATGAAATAGACTCCTTGAACTGGCACTATCTCCTAAAGTATTTTCATTCGGGAATTTTTGTGCACATCTGTGAAACCAGACTATTAGAATGTATAAAAATATTGGAAATACATTAATAAGGTATATTGAAAAACCTGGTCGAAATGGAAAGATCTCGAAAAAAATACTACTCTAAAACTGATGGAATAGACTCGTTGAACTGGCACTATCTCCTAAACACTTTGAGTATTTTCATTAGGAAAAGTTTCCGCACATCTATGAAACTAGGACTATTAGAATATATAAAAATATTGGAAATAAATTATTGAGGTATATTGAAAAACCTGGCCGGAATGGACCGATCTCGACAAAAATACTACTCTGAAACTGATGAAATAGACTCCTTGAACTGGCACTATCTTCTAAAATACTTTGAGTATTTTCATTCGGTAATGTTTCCGCACATCTGTGAAACCAGGGCTGTTAGAATGTATAAAAAGATTGGAAATATATTAATGAAGTATTTTGAAAAACCTGGCGGGAATGGTCCGATTTCGACAAAAATACTACTCTAAAACTGATGGAATAGACTCGTTCAACTG
The DNA here is from genome assembly GCF_947568905.1 of Ostrea edulis. Lineage (NCBI taxonomy): Eukaryota > Metazoa > Mollusca > Bivalvia > Ostreida > Ostreidae > Ostrea > Ostrea edulis. Next base: position 577,501 of record NC_079167.1, on the reverse strand, counting down.
GCCCTATCTCCTACAATACTTTGAATATTTTCATTCGGTAATGTTTCTGCATATCTGTGAAACCAGGGCTATTCGAATATATGAAAATAATGGAAATAAATTAATGAGGTATATTGAAAAACCTGGCGGAAATGGAACGATCTTGACAAAAATACTACTCTGAAACTGATGAAATAGACTCGTTGAACTGGTACTATCTTCTACAATACTTTGAGTATTTTCATTCGGTAAAGTTTCCGCACATCTCTGAAACCAGGGCTATTAGAATATATAAAAAGATTGGAAATAAATTATTGAGGTATTTTGAAAATCCTGGCAGGAATGGAAAGATCTCGACAAAAATACTACTCTAAAACTGATGGAATAAACTCGTTGAACTGGCACTATCTGATAAACACTTTGAGAATTTTCATTCGGTAAAGTTTCCGCACATCTCTGAAACCAGGGCTATTAGAATATATAAAAATGCTGCAAATAAATTATTGAGGTATATTGAAAAACCTGGCCGGAATGGACCGATCTCGACAAAAATACTACTCTAAAACTGATGAAATAGACTCCTTGAACTGGCACTATCTTCTAAAATACTTTGAGTATTTTCATTCGGTAATGTTTCCGCACATCTGTGAAACCAGGGCTATTAGAATATCTAAAAATATGGGAAATGAATTAATGAGGTATATTGAAAAACATGACCGAAATGGACCGTTCTCGACAAAACTACTACTATAAAACTGATGAAATAGACTCCTTGAACTGGCACTATCTCTTATAATACTTTGAGTATTTTCATTTGGTAAAATTTCTGCACATTTGTGAAACCAGGGCTATTAGGATATATAAACATATTTGAAATAAATTAATGAGGTATATTGAAAAATCTGGCCGGAATGGACCGAGGTCGACAAAAATACTACTCTAAAAGTGATGGAATGAGCTCGTTGAACTGGCACTATCTCCTAAAATAGTGTGAGTATTTTCATTCAGTAAAGTTTCCGCACATCTATGAAACCAGAGCTATTAGAATATATAAGTGATGGAATAGACTCGTTGAACTGGCACTATCTTCTAAACACTTTGAGTATTTTCATTCGGTAAAGTTTCCACACATCTCTGAAACTAGTGCTATTAGAATATATAAAAATATTGGAAGTAAATTAATGAGGAATATTGAAAAACTTGGTTGAAATGGACGGATTTCGACAAAAATATTACTCTAAAACTGATGAAATAGACTCCTTGAACTGGCACTATCTCCTAAAGTATTTTCATTCTGGAATTTTTTGCACATCTGTGAAACCAGACTATTAGAATGTATAAAAATATTGGAAATACATTAATAAGGTATATTGAAAAACCTGGTCGAAATGGAAAGATCTCGAAAAAAATACTACTATAAAACTGATGGAATAGATTAGTTGAACTGGCATTATTTCCTAAAATACTTTGAGTATTTTCATTCGGTAATGTTTCCGCACATCTGTGAAACCAGGGCTATTGGAATATATAAAAATATTGGAAATAAATTAATGAGGTATATTGAAAAACCTGGCCGAAATGGACCGATCTCGAAAAAAATACTACTCTAAAACTGATGGAATAGACTCGTTGAACTGGCACTATCTCCTAAACACTTTGAGTATTTTCATTAGGAAAAGTTTCCGCACATCTATGAAACTAGGACTATTAGAATATATAAAAATATTGGAAATAAATTATTGAGGTATATTGAAAAACCTGGCCGGAATGGACCGATCTCGACAAAAATACTACTCTGAAACTGATGAAATAGACTCCTTGAACTGGCACTATCTTCTAAAATACTTTGAGTATTTTCATTCGGTAATGTTTCCGCACATCTGTGAAACCAGGGCTGTTAGAATGTATAAAAAGATTGGAAATATATTAATGAAGTATTTTGAAAAACCTGGCGGGAATGGTCCGATCTCGACAAAAATACTACTCTAAAACTGATGGAATAGACTCGTTCAACTGGTACTATCTTCTACAATACTTTGAGTATTTTCATTCGGTAAAGTTTCCGCACATCTGTGAAACCAGGGCTATTAGAATATATAAAAAGATTGGAAATAAATTATTGAGGTATTTTGAAAATCCTGGCAGGAATGGACAGATCTCGACAAAAATACTACTCTACAACTGATGGAATAAACTCGTTGAACTGGCACTATCTGATAAACACTTTGAGAATTTTCATTCGGCAAAGTTTCCGCACATCTCTGAAACCAGGGCTATTAGAATATATAAAAATTCTGGAAATAAATTATTGAGGTATATTGATAAACCTGGCCGGAATGGACCGATCTCGACAAAAATACTACTCTAAAACTGATGAAATAGACTCCTTGAACTGGCACTATCTTCTAAAATACTTTGAGTATTTTCATTCGGTAATGTTTCCGCACATCTGTGAAACCAGGGCTATTAGAATATCTAAAAATATGGGAAATGAATTAATGAGGTATATTGAAAAACATGACCGAAATGGACCGTTCTTGACAAAACTACTACTCTAAAACTGATGAAATAGACTCCTTGAACTGGCACTATCTCTTATAATACTTTGAGTATTTTCAGTTGGTAAAATTTCTGCACATTTGTGAAACCAGGGCTATTAGGATATATAAACATATTTGAAATAAATTAATGAGGTATATTGAAAAATCTGGCCGGAATGGACCGAGGTCGACAAAATTACTACTCTAAAAGTGATTGAATAAGCTCGTTGAACTGGCACTATCTCCTAAAATAGTGTGAGTATTTTCATTCAGTAAAGTTTCCGCACATCTATGAAACCAGAGCTATTAGAATATATAAGTGATGGAATAAACTCGTTGAACTGGTACTATCTCCTAAAATACTGTGAGTATTTTCTTTGATGAAAGTTTCTGCACATCTGTGAAACCAGGGCTATTAGAATATATAAACATATTGGAAATAAATTAATGAGGTATATTGAAAAACCTGGTCGGAATGGACCGATCTCGACAAAACTACTACTCTAAAACTGATGGAATAGACTCGTTGAACTGGCACTATCTCCTAAACACTTTGAGTATTTTCATTTGGTAAAGTTTCCGCACATCTATGAAACTAGGGCTTGTAGAATATATAAAAATATTGGAAATAAATTATTGAGGTTGTTGAAAACCCTCGCCGGAATGGACGGATCTCGACAAAAATACGACTGTAAAACCGATGAAATAGACTCGTTGAACTGACACTATTTTCTAAAATACTTTGAGTATTTTCATTCGGTAAAGTTTCCGCACATCTCTGAAACTAGGGCTATTAGAATATATAAAAATATTGGAAGTAAATTAATGAGGAATATTGAAAAACTTGGTTGAAATGGACGGATTTCGACAAAAATATTACTCTAAAACTGATGAAATAGACTCCTTGAACTGGCACTATCTCCTAAAGTATTTTCATTCGGGAATTTTTTGCACATCTGTGAAACCAGACTATTAGAATGTATAAAAATATTGGAAATACATTAATAAGGTATATTGAAAAACCTGGTCGAAATGGAAAGATCTCGAAAAAAATACTACTCTAAAACTGATGGAATAGATTAGTTGAACTGGCATTATTTCCTAAAATACTTTGAGTATTTTCATTCGGTAATGTTTCCGCACATCTGTGAAACCAGGGCTATTGGAATATATAAAAATATTGGAAATAAATTAATGAGGTATATTGAAAAACCTTGGCCGAAATGGACCGATCTCGTCAAAAATACTACTCTAAAACTGATGGAATAGACTCGTTGAACTGGCACTATCTCCTAAACACTTTGAGTATTTTCATTAGGAAAAGTTTCCGCACATCTATGAAACTAGGACTATTAGAATATATAAAAATGTTGGAAATAAATTATTGAGGTATATTGAAAAACCTGGCCGGAATGGACCGATCTCGACAAAAATACTACTCTGAAACTGATGAAATAGACTCCTTGAACTGGCACTATCTTCTAAAATACTTTGAGTATTTTCATTCGGTAATGTTTCCGCACATCTGTGAAACCAGGGCTGTTAGAATGTATAAAAAGATTGGAAATATATTAATGAAGTATTTTGAAAAACCTGGCGGGAATGGTCCGATTTCGACAAAAATACTACTCTAAAACTGATGGAATAGACTCGTTCAACTGGCCCTATCTCCTACAATACTTTGAGTATTTTCATTCGGTAATGTTTCTGCATATCTGTGAAACCAGGGCTATTCGAATATATGAAAATAATGGAAATAAATTAATGAGGTATATTGAAAAACCTGGCGGAAATGGAACGATCTTGAAAAAAATACTACTCTGAAACTGATGAAATAGACTCGTTGAACTGGTACTATCTTCTACAATACTTTGAGTATTTTCATTCGGTAAAGTTTCCGCACATCTCTGAAACCAGGGCTATTAGAATATATAAAAAGATTGGAAATAAATTATTGAGGTATATTGAAAAACCTGGCCGGAATGGACCGATCTCGACAAAAATACTACTCTGAAACTGATGAAATAGACTCCTTGAACTATCACTATCTTCTAAAATACTTTGAGTATTTTCATTCGGTAATGTTTCCGCACATCTGTGAAACCAGGGCTGTTAGAATGTATAAAAAGATTGCAAATAAATTAATTAGGTATATTGAAAAACCTGACCGAAATGGACCGATCTCGACAAAAATACTACTTTATAACTGATGGAATAGACTCGTTGAACTGGCACTATCTCCTAAAATAGTTTGAGTATTTTCATTCGGAAATTTTTAAGCACATCTGTGAAACTAGGACTATTTGAATATATAAAAATATTGGAAATAAATTAATGAGGTATATTGAAAAACCTTGGCCGAAATGGACCGATCTCGACAAAACTACTACTCTCAAACTGATGGAATAGACTCGTTGAACTGACACTATCTTCTAAAATACTTTGAGTATTTTCATTCGGTAAAGTTTCCACACATCTGTGAAACCAGGGCTATTAGAATATATAAAAATAATGGAAATAAATTAATGTGGTATATTGAAAAACCTGGCGGAAATGGACCCATCTTGACAAAAATACTACTCTAAAACTGATGAAATAGACTCGTTGAACTGGCACTACCTTCTACAATACTTTGAGTATTTTCATTCGGGAATTTTTAAGCTCATCTTTGAAACCAGGGCTATTCGAATATATATAAATATTGGAAATAAATTAATGAGGTATATTGAAAAATCTGGCGGAAATGGACCGATCTCGACAAAAATACTGCTCTAAAACTGATGGAATAGACTCGTTGAACTGGCACTATCTCCTGAACACTTTGGGTATTTTCATTCGGTAAAGTTTCTGCACATATATGAAACTAGGTCTATTAGAATATATAAAAATATTGGAAATAAATTATTGAGGTATATTGAAAAACCTGGCAGGAATGGACCGATCTCGACAAAAATACTACTCTAAAACTGATGAAATAGACTCCTTGAACTGGCACTATCTTCTACAATACTTTGAGTATTTTCATTCGGTAATGTTTCCGCACATCTGTGAAACCAGGGCTATTAGAATATATAAAAATAATGGAAATAAATTAATGTGGTATATTGAAAAACCTGGCGGAAATGGACCCATCTTGACAAAAATACTACTCTAAAACTGATGAAATAGACTCGTTGAACTGGCACTCTCTTCTACAATACTTTGAGTATTTTCATTTGGTAAAGTTTCCGCACATCTCTGAAACCATGACTATTAGAATATATAGAAGTATTGGAAATAAATTATTGAGGTATTTTGAAAAACCTGGCAGGTATGGACCAATCTCAACAAAAATACTACTCTAAAACTGATGGAATAGATTCGTTAAACTGGCACTATCTCCTAAAATACTTTGAGTATTTTCATTCAGTAAAGTTTCCGCATATCTGTGAAACCAGGGCTATTAGAATATATAAAAATATTGGAAATAAATTAATGAGGTATTTTAAAAACCTTGGCCGAAATGGACCAATCTCGACAAAACTACTACTCTAAAACTGATGGAATAGACTCGTTGAACTGACACTATCTTCTAAAATACTTTGAGTATTTTCATTCGGGAATATTTAAGCTCATCTTTGAAACCAGGGCTATTAGAATATATAAAAATATTGGAAATAAATTAATGAGGTATATTGAAAAATCTAGCGGAAATGGACCGATCTCGACAAAAATACTACTCTAAAACTGATGGAATAGACTCGTTGAACTGGCATTATCTCCTAAAATACTTTGAGTATTTTCATTCGGTAAAGTCTCCACACATCTGTGAAACCAGGGCTATTAGAATATATAAAAAGATTGGAAATAAATTAATGAGGTATATTGAAAAACCTAACCGAAATGGACCGATCTCGACAAAAATACTACTCTAAAACTGATGAAATAGACTCGTTGAACTGCTACTGTCTGCTAAACACTTTGAGTATTTTCATTCGGTAAAGTTTCCGCACATATATGAAACTAGGGCTAGTAGAATATATAAAAATATTGGAAATAAATTATTGAGGTATATTGAAAAACCTGGCCGGAATGGACCGATGTCGACAAAAATACTACTCTAAAACTGAGGAAATAGACTCCTTCAACTGGTACTATCTTCTAAAATACCTTGAGTATTTTCATTCGGTAATGTTTCAGCACATCTGTGAAACCAGGGCTGTTAGAATGTATAAAAAGATTGGAAATAAATTAATTAGGTATATTGAAAAACATGACGGAAATGGACCGATCTCGACAAAAATACTACTTTATAACTGATGGAATAGACTCGTTGAACTGGCACTATCTCCTAAAATAGTTTGAGTATTTTCATTCGGGAATTTTTAAGCACATATGTGAAACCAGGACTATTAGAATATATAAAAATATTGGAAATAAATTAATGAGGTATATTGAAAAACCTTGGCCGAAATGGACCGATCTCGACAAAACTACTACTCTAAAACTGATGGAATAGACTCGTTGAACTGACACTATCTTCTACAATACTTTGAGTATTTTCATTCGGTAAAGTTTTCACACATCTTTGAAACCAGGGCTATTAGAATATATACAAAGATTGGAAATAAATTAATGAGGTATATTGAAAAACCTGGCGGAAATGGACCGATCTCGACAAAAATACTGCTGTAAAACTGATGGAATAGACTCGTTGAACTGGAACTATCTTCTGAACACTTTGGGTATTTTCATTCGGTAAAGTTTCCGCACATATATGAAACTAGGTCTATTAGAATATATAAAAATATTGAAAATAAATTATTGAGGTATATTGAAAAACCTTGCCGGAATGGACCGATCTCGACAAAAATGCTACTTTATTACTGATGGAATAGACTCGTTGAACTGGCACTATCTCCTAAAATACTTTTAGTATTTTCATTCGGGAATTTTTCAGCACATCTGTGAAACCAGGAGTATTAGAATATATAAAAATATTGGAAATAAATTAATGAGGTATATTGAAAAACCTTGGCCGAAATGGACCGATCTCGACAAAACTACTACTCTAAAACTGATGGAATAGACTCGTTGAACTGACACTATCTTCTAAAATACTCTGAGTATTTTCATTTGGTAATGTTTCCGCACATCTGTGAAACCAGGGCTATTAGAATATATAAAAATAATGGAAATAAATTAATGTGGTATATTGAAAAACCTGGCGGAAATGGACCCATCTTGACAAAAATACTACTCTAAAACTGATGAAATAGACTCGTTGAACTGGCACTATCTTCTACAATACTTTGAGTATTTTCATTTGGTAAAGTTTCCGCACATCTCTGAAACCATGACTATTAGAATATATAGAAGTATTGGAAATAAATTATTGAGGTATTTTGAAAAACCTGGCAGGTATGGACCAATCTCAACAAAAATACTACTCTAAAACTGATGGAATAGATTCGTTAAACTGGCACTATCTCCTAAAATACTTTGAGTATTTTCATTCAGTAAAGTTTCCGCATATCTGTGAAACCCGGGCTATTAGAATATATAAAAATATTGAAATTAAATTAATGAGGTATATTGAAAAACTTGACCGAAATGGACCGATCTCGACAAAAATACTGCTGTAAAACTGATGGAATACACTCGTTGAACTGGCACTATCTCCTGAACACTTTGGATATTTTCATTCGGTAATTTTTCCGCACATCTGTGGACCCAGGGCCTTCAGAATATATAAAAATAATGGAAATAAATTAATGTGGTATATTGAAAAACCTGGCCGGAATGGACCGATCTCGACAAAAATACTACTCTAAAACTGATGAAATAGACTCGTTGAACTGGCACTATCTTCTACAATACTTTGAGTATTTTCATTTGGTAAAGTTTCCGCACATCTCTGAAACCATGACTATTAGAATATATAGAAGTATTGGAAATAAATTATTGAGGTATTTTGAAAAACCTGGCAGGTATGGACCAATCTCAACAAAAATACTACTCTAAAACTGATGGAATAGATTCGTTAAACTGGCACTATCTCCTAAAATACTTTGAGTATTTTCATTCAGTAAAGTTTCCGCATATCTGTGAAACCAGGGCTATTAGAATATATAAAAATATTGGAAATAAATTAATAAGGTATATTGAAAAACCTTGGCCGAAATTGACCGATCTCGACAAAACTACTACTCTAAAACTGATGGAATAGACTCGTTGAACTGACACTATCTTCTAAAATACTTTGAGTATTTTCATTCGGGAATATTTAAGCTCATCTTTGAAACCAGGGCTATTAGAATATATAAAAATATTGGAAATAAATTAATGAGGTATATTGAAAAATCTAGCGGAAATGGACTGATCTCGACAAAAATACTACTCTAAAACTGATGGAATAGACTCGTTGAACTGGCATTATCTCCTAAAATACTTTGAGTATTTTCATTCGGTAAAGTCTCCACACATCTGTGAAACCAGGGCTATTAGAATATATAAAAAGATTGGAAATAAATTAATGAGGTATATTGAAAAACCTGACCGAAATGGACCGATCTCGACAAAAATACTGCTGTAAAACTGATGGAATAGACTCGTTGAACTGGCACTATCTCCTGAACACTTTGAGTATTTTCATTCAGTAAAGTTTCAGCACATCTATGAAACTAGGGCTATTAGAATATATAAAAATAATTGGAAATAAATTATTGAGGTATATTGAAAAACCTGGCCGGAATGGACCGATCTCGACAAAAATACTACTCTAAAACTGATGAAATAGACTCGTTAAACTGGCACTATCTCCTAAAATAATTTGAGTGCTTTCATTCGGTAAGTTTTCCGAACATTTGTAAAACCAGGGCTATTAGAATATATAAAAATTTTGGAAATAAATTGATGAAGTATATTGAAAAACCTGTCCGAAATGGACCGATCTCGACAAAAATACTACTCTAAAACTGATGAAATAGACTCCTTGAACTGGCACTATCTTCTACAATACTTTGAATATTTTCATTCGGTAATGTTCTGCACATCTCTGAAACCAGGGCTATTAGAATATATAAAAATATTGGAAATAAATTAATGAGGTATATTGAAAAACCTGTCCGAAATGGACCGATCTCGACAAAAATACTACTCTAAAACTGATGGAATAGACTCGTTGAACTGCTATTATCTGCTAAACACTTTGAGTATTTTCATTCGGTAAAGTTTCCGCACATCTGTGAAACTAGGGCTATTAGAATATATAAAAATATTGGAAATAAATTATTGAGGTATATTGAAAAAGCTGGCCGGAATGGACCGATCTCGACAAAAATACTACTCTAAAACTGATGGAATAGACTCGTTGAACTGGCATTATCTCCTAATATACTTTGAGTATTTTCAATCGGTAAAGTTTTCACACATCTTTGAGACTAGGGCTATTAAAATATATAAAAAGATTGGAAATAAATTAATGAGGTATATTGAAAAACCTGGCCGAAATGGACCGATCTCGACAAAAATACTGCTGTAAAACTGATGGAATAGACTCGTTGAACTGGAACTATCTCCTGAACACTTTGGGTATTTTCATTCGGTAAAGTTTCCGCACATCTATGAAACTTGGGCTATTAGAATATATAAAAATAATTGGAAATAAATTATTGAGGTATATTGAAAAACCTGGCCGGAATGGACCGATCTCGACAAAAATACTACTCTAAAACTGATGAAATAGACTCGTTAAACTGGCACTATCTCCTAAAATACTTTGAGTGCTTTCATTCGGTAATTTTTCCGAACATCTGTAAAACCAGGGCTATTAGAATATATAAAAATATTGGAAATAAATTAATGAGGTATATTGAAAAACCTTGGCCGAAATGGACCGATCTCGACAAAACTACTACTCTAAAACTGATGGAATAGACTCGTTGAACTGACACTATCTTCTAAAATACTATGAGTATTTTCATTCGGTAATGTTTCCGCACATCTGTGAAACCAGGGCTATTAGAATATATAAAAATAATGGAAATAAATTAATGTGGTATATTGAAAAACCTGGCCGGAATGGACCGATCTCGACAAATATACTACTCTAAAACTGATGAAATTGACTCGTTGAACTGGCACTATCTTCTAGAATACTTTGAGTATTTTCATTTGGTAAAGTTTCCGCACATCTCTGAAACCATGACTATTAGAATATATAGAAGTATTGGAAATAAATTATTGAGGTATTTTGAAAACCCTGGCAGTTATGGACCAATCTCAACAAAAATACCACTCTAAAACTGATGGAATAGATTCGTTAAACTGGCACTATCTCCTAAAATACTTTTAGTATTTTCATTCAGTAAAGTTTCCGCATATCTGTGAAACCAGGGCTATTAGAATATATAAAAATATTGGAAATAAATTAATGAGGTATATTGAAAAACCTTGGCCGAAATGGACCGATCTCGACAAAACTACTACTCTCAAACTGATGGAATAGACTCGTTGAACTGACACTATCTTCTAAAATACTTTGAGTATTTTCATTCGGGAATTTTTAAGCTCATCTTTGAAACCAGGGCTATTAGAATATATAAAAATATTGGAAATAAATTAATGAGGTATATTGAAAAATCTAGCGGAAATGGACCGATCTCGACAAAAATACTACTCTAAAACTGATGGAATAGACTCGTTGAACTGGCATTATCTCCTAATATACTTTGAGTATTTTCAATCGGTAAAGTTTTCACACATCTTTGAGACTAGGGCTATTAAAATATATAAAAAGATTGGAAATAAATTAATGAGGTATATTGAAAAACCTGGCCGAAATGGACCGATCTCGACAAAAATACTGCTGTAAAACTGATGGAATAGACTCGTTGAACTGGAACTATCTCCTGAACACTTTGGGTATTTTCATTCGGTAAAGTTTCCGCACATCTATGAAACTTGGGCTATTAGAATATATAAAAATAATTGGAAATAAATTATTGAGGTATATTGAAAAACCTGGCCGGAATGGACCGATCTCGACAAAAATACTACTCTAAAACTGATGAAATAGACTCGTTAAACTGGCACTATCTCCTAAAATACTTTGAGTGCTTTCATTCGGTAATTTTTCCGAACATCTGTAAAACCAGGGCTATTAGAATATATAAAAATATTGGAAATAAATTAATGAGGTATATTGAAAAACCTTGGCCGAAATGGACCGATCTCGACAAAACTACTACTCTAAAACTGATGGAATAGACTCGTTGAACTGACACTATCTTCTAAAATACTATGAGTATTTTCATTCGGTAATGTTTCCGCACATCTGTGAAACCAGGGCTATTAGAATATATAAAAATAATGGAAATAAATTAATGTGGTATATTGAAAAACCTGGCCGGAATGGACCGATCTCGACAAATATACTACTCTAAAACTGATGAAATTGACTCGTTGAACTGGCACTATCTTCTAGAATACTTTGAGTATTTTCATTTGGTAAAGTTTCCGCACATCTCTGAAACCATGACTATTAGAATATATAGAAGTATTGGAAATAAATTATTGAGGTATTTTGAAAACCCTGGCAGTTATGGACCAATCTCAACAAAAATACCACTCTAAAACTGATGGAATAGATTCGTTAAACTGGCACTATCTCCTAAAATACTTTTAGTATTTTCATTCAGTAAAGTTTCCGCATATCTGTGAAACCAGGGCTATTAGAATATATAAAAATATTGGAAATAAATTAATGAGGTATATTGAAAAACCTTGGCCGAAATGGACCGATCTCGACAAAACTACTACTCTCAAACTGATGGAATAGACTCGTTGAACTGACACTATCTTCTAAAATACTTTGAGTATTTTCATTCGGGAATTTTTAAGCTCATCTTTGAAACCAGGGCTATTAGAATATATAAAAATATTGGAAATAAATTAATGAGGTATATTGAAAAACCTGGCCGAAATGGACCGATCTCGACAAAAATACTGCTGTAAAACTGATGGAATAGACTCGTTGAACTGGAACTATCTCCTGAACACTTTGGGTATTTTCATTCGGTAAAGTTTCCGCACATCTATGAAACTAGGGCTATTAGAATATATAAAAATAATTGGAAATAAATTATTGAGGTATATTGAAAAACCTGGCCGGAATGGACCGATCTCGACAAAAATACTACTCTAAAACTGATGAAATAGACTCGTTAAACTGGCACTATCTCCTAAAATACTTTGAGTGCTTTCATTCGGTAATTTTTCCGAACATCTGTAAAACCAGGGCTATTAGAATATATAAAAATATTGGAAATAAATTAATGAGGTATATTGAAAAACCTTGGCCGAAATGGACCGATCTCGACAAAACTACTACTCTAAAACTGATGGAATAGACTCGTTGAACTGCTATTATCTGCTAAACACTTTGAGTATTTTCATTCGGTAAAGTTTCCGCACATCTGTGAAACTAGGGCTATTAGAATATATAAAAATATTGGAAATAAATTATTGAGGTATATTGAAAAACCTGGCCGGAATGGACCGATCTCGACAAAAATACTACTCTAAAACTGAGGAAATAGACTCCTTGAACTGGTACTATCTTCTAAAATACCTTGAGTATTTTCATTCGGTAATGTTTCAGCACATCTGTGAAACCAGGGCTGTTAGAATGTATAAAAAGATTGGAAATAAATTAATGAGGTATATTGAAAAACATGACCGAAATGGACCGATCTCGACAAAAATACTACTTTATAACTGATGGAATAGACTCGTTGAAATGGCACTATCTCCTAAAATACTTTGAGTATTTTCATTCGGGAATTTTTCAGCACATCTGTGAAACCAGGAGTATTAGAATATATAAAAATATTGGAAATAAATTAATGAGGTATATTGAAAAACCTTGGCCGAAATGGACCGATCTCGACAAAACTACTACTCTAAAACTGATGGAATAGACTCGTTGAACTGACACTATCTTCTAAAATACTATGAGTATTTTCATTCGGTAATGTTTCCGCACATCTGTGAAACCAGGGCTATTAGAATATATAAAAATAATGGAAATAAATTAATGTGGTATATTGAAAAACCTGGCGGAAATGGACCGATCTTAACAAAAATACTACTCTAAAACTGATGAAATAGACTCGTTGAACTGGCACTATCTTCTACAATACTTTGAGTATTTTCATTTGGTAAAGTTTCCGCACATCTTTGAAACCATGACTATTAGAATATATAGAAGTATTGGAAATAAATTATTGAGGTATTTTGAAAAACCTGGCAGGTATGGACCAATCTCAACAAAAATACTACTCTAAAACTGATGGAATAGATTCGTTAAACTGGCACTATCTCCTCAAATACTTTGAGTATTTTCATTCAGTAAAGTTTCCGCATATCTGTGAAACCCGGGCTATTAGAATATATAAAAATATTGGAAATAAATTAATAAGGTATATTGAGAAACCTGACCGAAATGGACCGATCTCGACAAAAATACTGCTGTAAAACTGATGGAATAGACTCGTTGAACTGGCACTATCTCCTGAACACTTTGGATATTTTCATTCGGTAATTTTTCCGCACATCTGTGAAACCAGGGCTATTAGAATATATAAAAATAATGGAAATAAATTAATGTGGTATATTGAAAAACCTGGCCGGAATGGACCGATCTCGACAAAAATACTACTCTAAAACTGATGAAATAGACTCGTTGAACTGGCACTATCTTCTACAATACTTTGAGTATTTTCATTTGGTAAAGTTTCCGCACATCTCTGAAACCATGACTATTAGAATATATAAAAATATTGGAAATAAATTATTGAGGTATTTTGAAAAACCTGGCAGGTATGGACCAATCTCAACAAAAATATTACTCTAAAACTGATGGAATAGATTCGTTAAACTGGCACTATCTCCTAAAATATTTTGAGTATTTTCATTCAGTAAAGTTTCCGCATATCTGTGAAACCAGGGCTATTAGAATATATAAAAATATTGGAAATAAATTAATGAGGTATATTGAAAAACCTTGGCCGAAATGGACCGATCTCGACAAAACTACTACTCTCAAACTGATGGAATAGACTCGTTGAACTGACACTATCTTCTAAAATACTTTGAGTATTTTCATTCGGGAATTTTTAAGCTCATCTTTGAAACCAGGGCTATTAGAATATATAAAAATATTGGAAATAAATTAATGAGGTATATTGAAAAATCTAGCGGAAATGGACCGATCTCGACAAAAATACTACTCTAAAACTGATGGAATAGACTCGTTGAACTGGCATTATCTCCTAATATACTTTGAGTATTTTCAATCGGTAAAGTTTTCACACATCTTTGAGACTAGGGCTATTAAAATATATAAAAAGATTGGAAATAAATTAATGAGGTATATTGAAAAACCTGGCCGAAATGGACCGATCTCGACAAAAATACTGCTGTAAAACTGATGGAATAGACTCGTTGAACTGGAACTATCTCCTGAACACTTTGGGTATTTTCATTCGGTAAAGTTTCCGCACATCTATGAAACTAGGGCTATTAGAATATATAAAAATAATTGGAAATAAATTATTGAGGTATATTGAAAAACCTGGCCGGAATGGACCGATCTCGACAAAAATACTACTCTAAAACTGATGAAATAGACTCGTTAAACTGGCACTATCTCCTAAAATACTTTGAGTGCTTTCATTCGGTAATTTTTCCGAACATCTGTAAAACCAGGGCTATTAGAATATATAAAAATATTGGAAATAAATTAATGAGGTATATTGAAAAACCTTGGCCGAAATGGACCGATCTCGACAAAACTACTACTCTAAAACTGATGGAATAGACTCGTTGAACTGACACTATCTTCTAAAATACTATGAGTATTTTCATTCGGTAATGTTTCCGCACATCTGTGAAACCAGGGCTATTAGAATATATAAAAATAATGGAAATAAATTAATGTGGTATATTGAAAAACCTGGCGGAAATGGACCCATCTTGACAAAAATACTACTCTAAAACTGATGAAATAGACTCGTTGAACTGGCACTATCTTCTACAATACTTTGAGTATTTTCATTTGGTAAAGTTTCCGCACATCTCTGAAACCATGACTATTAGAATATATAGAAGTATTGGAAATAAATTATTGAGGTATTTTGAAAAACCTGGCAGGTATGGACCAATCTCAACAAAAATACTACTCTAAAACTGATGGAATAGATTCGTTAAACTGGCACTATCTCCTCAAATACTTTGAGTATTTTCATTCAGTAAAGTTTCTGCATATCTGTGAAACCCGGGCTATTAGAATATATAAAAATATTGGAAATAAATTAATAAGGTATATTGAAAAACCTGACCGAAATGGACCGATCTCGACAAAAATACTGCTGTAAAACTGATGGAATAGACTCGTTGAACTGGCACTATCTCCTGAACACTTTGGATATTTTCATTCGGTAATTTTTCCGCACATCTGTGAAACCAGGGCTATTAGAATATATAAAAATAATGGAAATAAATTAATGTGGTATATTGAAAAACCTGGCCAGAATGGACCGATCTCGACAAAAATACTACTCTAAAACTGATGAAATTGACTCGTTGAACTGGCACTATCTTCTAGAATACTTTGAGTATTTTCATTTGGTAAAGTTTCCGCACATCTCTGAAACCATGACTATTAGAATATATAGAAGTATTGGAAATAAATTATTGAGGTATTTTGAAAACCCTGGCAGTTATGGACCAATCTCAACAAAAATACCACTCTAAAACTGATGGAATAGATTCGTTAAACTGGCACTATCTCCTAAAATACTTTTAGTATTTTCATTCAGTAAAGTTTCCGCATATCTGTGAAACCAGGGCTATTAGAATATATAAAAATATTGGAAATAAATTAATGAGGTATATTGAAAAACCTTGGCCGAAATGGACCGATCTCGACAAAACTACTACTCTCAAACTGATGGAATAGACTCGTTGAACTGACACTATCTTCTAAAATACTTTGAGTATTTTCATTCGGGAATTTTTAAGCTCATCTTTGAAACCAGGGCTATTAGAATATATAAAAATATTGGAAATAAATTAATGAGGTATATTGAAAAATCTAGCGGAAATGGACCGATCTCGACAAAAATACTACTCTAAAACTGATGGAATAGACTCGTTGAACTGGCATTATCTCCTAATATACTTTGAGTATTTTCAATCGGTAAAGTTTTCACACATCTTTGAGACTAGGGCTATTAAAATATATAAAAAGATTGGAAATAAATTAATGAGGTATATTGAAAAACCTGGCCGAAATGGACCGATCTCGACAAAAATACTGCTGTAAAACTGATGGAATAGACTCGTTGAACTGGAACTATCTCCTGAACACTTTGGGTATTTTCATTCGGTAAAGTTTCCGCACATCTATGAAACTAGGGCTATTAGAATATATAAAAATAATTGGAAATAAATTATTGAGGTATATTGAAAAACCTGGCCGGAATGGACCGATCTCGACAAAAATACTACTCTAAAACTGATGAAATAGACTCGTTAAACTGGCACTATCTCCTAAAATACTTTGAGTGCTTTCATTCGGTAATTTTTCCGAACATCTGTAAAACCAGGGCTATTAGAATATATAAAAATATTGGAAATAAATTAATGAGGTATATTGAGAAACCTTGGCCGAAATGGACCGATCTCGACAAAACTACTACTCTAAAACTGATGGAATAGACTCGTTGAACTGACACTATCTTCTAAAATACTATGAGTATTTTCATTCGGTAATGTTTCCGCACATCTGTGAAACCAGGGCTATTAGAATATATAAAAATAATGGAAATAAATTAATGTAGTATATTGAAAAACCTGGCGGAAATGGACCCATCTTGACAAAAATACTACTCTAAAACTGATGAAATAGACTCGTTGAACTGACACTATCTTCTACAATACTTTGAGTATTTTCATTTGGTAAAGTTTCCGCACATCTCTGAAACCATGACTATTAGAATATATAGAAGTATTGGAAATAAATTATTGAGGTATTTTGAAAAACCTGGCAGGTATGGACCAATCTCAACAAAAATACTACTCTAAAACTGATGGAATAGATTCGTTAAACTGGCACTATCTCCTAAAATACTTTGAGTATTTTCATTCAGTAAAGTTTCCGCATATCTGTGAAACCCGGGCTATTAGAATATATAAAAATATTGGAAATAAATTAATAAGGTATATTGAAAAACCTGACCGAAATGGACCGATCTCGACAAAAATACTGCTGTAAAGCTGATGGAATAGACTCGTTGAACTGGCACTATCTCCTGAACACTTTGGATATTTTCATTCGGTAATGTTTCCGCACATCTGTGAAACCAGGGCTATTAGAATATATAAAAATAATGGAAATAAATTAATGTGGTATATTGAAAAACCTGGCGGAAATGGACCCATCTTGACAAAAATACTACTCTAAAACTGATGAAATAGACTCGTTGAACTGGCACTATCTTCTACAATACTTTGAGTATTTTCATTTGGTAAAGTTTCCGCACATCTCTGAAACCATGACTATTAGAATATATAGAAGTATTGGAAATAAATTATTGAGGTATTTTGAAAAACCTGGCAGGTATGGACCAATCTCAACAAAAATACTACTCTAAAACTGATGGAATAGATTCGTTAAACTGGCACTATCTCCTCAAATACTTTGAGTATTTTCATTCAGTAAAGTTTCTGCATATCTGTGAAACCCGGGCTATTAGAATATATAAAAATATTGGAAATAAATTAATAAGGTATATTGAAAAACCTGACCGAAATGGACCAATCTCAACAAAAATACCACTCTAAAACTGATGGAATAGATTCGTTAAACTGGCACTATCTCCTAAAATACTTTTAGTATTTTCATTCAGTAAAGTTTCCGCATATCTGTGAAACCAGGGCTATTAGAATATATAAAAATATTGGAAATAAATTAATGAGGTATATTGAAAAACCTTGGCCGAAATGGACCGATCTCGACAAAACTACTACTCTAAAACTGATGGAATAGACTCGTTGAACTGACACTATCTTCTAAAATACTTTGAGTATTTTCATTCGGGAATATTTAAGCTTAACTTTGAAACCAGGGCTATTAGAATATATAAAAATATTGGAAATAAAAATTAATGAGGTATATTGAAAAATCTAGCGGAAATGGACCGATCTCGACAAAAATACTACTCTAAAACTGATGGAATAGACTCGTTGAACTGGCATTATCTCCTAAAATACTTTGAGTATTTTCATTCGGTAAAGTCTCCACGCATTTGTGAAACCAGGGCTATTAGAATATATAAAAAGATTGGAAATAAATTAATGAGGTATTTTGAAAAACCTGACCGAAATGGACCGATCTCGACAAAAATACTGCTGTAAAACTGATGGAATAGACTCGTTGAACTGGAACTATCTCCTGAACACTTTGAGTATTTTCATTCGGTAAAGTTTCAGCACATCTATGAAACTAGGGCTATTAGAATATATAAAAATAATTGGAAATAAATTATTGAGGTATATTGAAAAACCTGGCCGGAATGGACCGATCTCGACAAAAATACTACTCTAAAACTGATGAAATAGACTCGTTAAACTGGCACTATCTCCTAAAATACTTTGAGTGCTTTCATTCGGAAATTTTTCCGAACATCTGTAAAACCAGGGCTATTAGAATATATAAAAATTTTGGAAATAAATAGATGAAGTATATTGAAAAACCTGTCCGAAATGGACCGATCTCGACAAAAATACTACTCTAAAACTGATGAAATAGACTCCTTGAACTGGCACTATCTTCTACAATACTTTGAGTATTTTCATTCGGTAATGTTCTGCACATCTCTGAAACCAGGGCTATTAGAATATATAAAAATATTGGAAATAAATTAATGAGGTATATTGAAAAACCTGTCCGAAATGGACCGATCTCGACAAAAATACTACTCTAAAACTGATGGAATAGACTCGTTGAACTGCTACTATCTGCTAAACACTTTGAGTATTTTCATTCGGTAAAGTTTCCGCACATCTGTGAAACTAGGGCTATTAGAATATATAAAAATATTGGAAATAAATTATTGAGGTATATTGAAAAACCCGGCCGGAATGGACCGATCTCAACAAAAATACTACTCTAAAACTGAGGAAATAGACTCCTTGAACTGGTACTATCTTCTAAAATACCTTGAGTATTTTCATTCGGTAATGTTTCAGCACATCTGTGAAACCAGGGCCGTTAGAATGTATTAAAAGATTGGAAATAAATTAATGAGGTATATTGAAAAACATGACCGAAATGGACCAATGTCGACAAAAACACTACTCTAAAACTGATAGAATAGACTCGTTGAACTGGCATTATCTCCTAAAATACTTTGAGTATTTTCATTCGGTAAAGTCTCCACACATCTGTGAAACTAGGGCTATTAGAATATATAAAAAGATTGGAAATAAATTAATGAGGTATATTGAAAAACCTGACCGAAATGGACCGATCTCGACAAAAATACTGCTGTAAAACTGATGGAATACACTCGTTGAACTGGCACTATCTCCTGAACACTTTGAGTATTTTCATTCGGTAAAGTTTCCGCATATCTGTGAAACCAGGGCTATTAGAATATATAAAAATATTGGAACTCAATTAATGAGGTATATGGAAAAACCTGGCAGGAATGGACCGAGCTCGACAAGAATACTACTCTAAAACTGCTGGAATAGACTCGTTGAAGTCGCACTATCTCCTAAAATACTTTGAGTATTTTCATTCGGATAAATTTCCGCACATCTGTGAAACCAGGGCTATTAGAATATATAAAAATATTTGAAATCAATTAATGAGGTATATTGAAAAACCTGGCCGAAATGGACCGAGCTCGAGAAAAATACTACTCTAAAACTGATGGAATAGACTCGTTGAACTGGCACTATCTGCTAAACGCTTTGAGTATTTTTATTTGGTAAAGTTTCCAAAAATATATGAAACTAGGTCTATTAGAATATATAAAAATATTGGAAATAAATTATTGAGGTATATTGAAAAACCTGGCCGAAATGGACCGATCTCGACAAAAATACTACTCTAAAACTGATGAAATAGACTCCTTGAACTGGCACTATCTTCTAAAATACTTTGAGGATTTTCATTCGGTAATGTTTCCGCACATCTGTGAAACCAGGGCTATTAGAATATATAAAAATATTGGAAATAAATTAATAACGTATATTGAAAAACCTGGCCGAAATGGACTGATCTCGACAAAAATACTACTCTAAAACTGATGAAATAGACTCGTTAAACTGGCACTATCTCTTAAAATACTTTGAGTTCTTTCATTCGGTAATTTTTCCGAACATCTGTAGAACCAGGGCTATTAGAATATATAAAAATGTTGGAAATAAATTGATGAGGTATATTGAAAAACATGTCCGAAATGGAGCGATCTCGACAAAAATACTACTCTAAAACTGATGAAATAGACTCCTTGAACTGGCACTATCTTCTACAATACTTTGAGTATTTTCATTCGGTAATGTTCTGCACATCTCTGAAACAAGGGCTATTAGAATATATAAAAATATTGGAAATAAATTAATGAGGTATATTGAAAAACCTGGCCGAAATGGATCGATCTCGACAAAAATACTACTCTAAAACTGATGGAATAGACTCGTTGAACTGCTACTATTTGCTAAACACATTGAGTATTTTCATTCGGTAAAGTTTCCGCACATCTATGAAACTAGGGCTATTAGAATATATAAAAATATTGGAAATAAATTATTGAGGTATATTGAAAAACCCGGCCGGAATGGACCGATCTCGACAAAAATACTACTCTAAAACTGATGAAATAGACTCCTTGAACTGGTACTATCTTCTAAAATACCTTGAGTATTTTCATTCAGTAATGTTTCAGCACATCTGTGAAACCAGGGCTGTTAGAATGTATAAAAAGATTGGAAATAAATTAATGAAGTATTTTGAAAAACCTGGCCGGAATGGACCGATCTCGACAAAAATACTACTCAAAACTGATGGAAAACACTTGTTGAACTGGCACTATCTCCTAAAATACTTTGAGTATTTTCATTCGGGAATTTTTAAGCACATCTGTGAAACGAGGACTATTAGAATATATTAAAATATTGGAAATAAATTATTCAGGTATATTGAAAAACCTGGCCGAAATGGACCGATGTCGACAAAAACACTACTCTAAAACTGATGAAATAGACTCCTTGAACTGGCACTATCTTCTACAATACTTTGAGTATTTTCATTCGGTAATGTTCTGCACATCTCTGAAACCAGGGCTAGTAGAATATATAAAAATATTGGAAATAAATTAATTAGGTATATTGAAAAACTTGGCCGGAATGGATCGATCTCGACAAAAATACTACTCAAAACTGATGGAATACACTCGTTGAACTTGCACTATCTCCTAAAATACTTCGAGTATTTTCATTCGAATAAATTTCCGCACATCTGTGAAACCAGGGCTATTAAAATATATAAAAATATTGGAAATCAATTAATGAGGTATATTGAAAAACCTTGCCGAAATGGACCGAGCTCGACAAAAATACTACTCTAAAACTGATGGAATAGACTCGTTGAACTGCTACTATCTGCTAAACACTTTGAGTATTTTCATTCGGTAAAGTTTCCGCACATCTATGAAACTAGGGCTATTAGAATATATAAAAATATTGGAAATAAATTATTGAGGTATATTGAAAAACCCGGCCGGAATGGACCGATCTCGACAAAAATACTACTCTAAAACTGATGAAATAGACTCCTTGAACTGGTACTATCTTCTAAAATACCTTGAGTATTTTCATTCAGTAATGTTTCAGCACATCTGTGAAACCAGGGCTGTTAGAATGTATAAAAAGATTGGAAATAAATTAATGAAGTATTTTGAAAAACCTGGCCGGAATGGACCGATCTCGACAAAAATACTACTCAAAACTGATGGAAAACACTTGTTGAACTGGCACTATCTCCTAAAATACTTTGAGTATTTTCATTCGGGAATTTTTAAGCACATCTGTGAAACGAGGACTATTAGAATATATTAAAATATTGGAAATAAATTATTCAGGTATATTGAAAAACCTGGCCGAAATGGACCGATGTCGACAAAAACACTACTCTAAAACTGATGAAATAGACTCCTTGAACTGGCACTATCTTCTACAATACTTTGAGTATTTTCATTCGGTAATGTTCTGCACATCTCTGAAACCAGGGCTAGTAGAATATATAAAAATATTGGAAATAAATTAATTAGGTATATTGAAAAACTTGGCCGGAATGGACCGATCTCGACAAAAATACTACTCAAAACTGATGGAATACACTCGTTGAACTTGCACTATCTCCTAAAATACTTCGAGTATTTTCATTCGAATAAATTTCCGCACATCTGTGAAACCAGGGCTATTAAAATATATAAAAATATTGGAAATCAATTAATGAGGTATATTGAAAAACCTTGCCGAAATGGACCGAGCTCGACAAAAATACTACTCTAAAACTGATGGAATAGACTCGTTGAACTGCTACTATCTGCTAAACACTTTGAGTATTTTCATTCGGTAAAGTTTCCGCACATCTATGAAACTAGGGCTATTAGAATATATAAAAATATTGGAAATTAATTATTGAGGTATATTGAAAAACCTTGCCGGAATGGACCGATCTCGACAAAAATACTACTCTAAAACTGATGGAATAGACTCGTTGAACTGCTACTATTTGTTAAACACATTGAGTATTTTCATTCGGTAAAGTTTCCGCACATCTATGAAACTAGGGCTATTAGAATATATAAAAATATTGGAAATAAATTATTGAGGTATATTGAAAAACCCGGCCGGAATGGACCGATCTCGACAAAAATACTACTCTAAAACTGATGAAATAGACTCCTTGAACTGGTACTATCTTCTAAAATACCTTGAGTATTTTCATTCAGTAATGTTTCAGCACATCTGTGAAACCAGGGCTGTTAGAATGTATAAAAAGATTGGAAATAAATTAATGAAGTATTTTGAAAAACCTGGCCGGAATGGACCGATCTCGACAAAAATACTACTCAAAACTGATGGAAAACACTTGTTGAACTGGCACTATCTCCTAAAATACTTTGAGTATTTTCATTCGGGAATTTTTAAGCACATCTGTGAAACGAGGACTATTAGAATATATTAAAATATTGGAAATAAATTATTCAGGTATATTGAAAAACCTGGCCGAAATGGACCGATGTCGACAAAAACACTACTCTAAAACTGATGAAATAGACTCCTTGAACTGGCACTATCTTCTACAATACTTTGAGTATTTTCATTCGGTAATGTTCTGCACATCTCTGAAACCAGGGCTAGTAGAATATATAAAAATATTGGAAATAAATTAATTAGGTATATTGAAAAACTTGGCCGGAATGGACCGATCTCGACAAAAATACTACTCAAAACTGAAGGAATACACTCGTTGAACTTGCACTATCTCCTAAAATACTTCGAGTATTTTCATTCGAATAAATTTCCGCACATCTGTGAAACCAGGGCTATTAAAATATATAAAAATATTGGAAATCAATTAATGAGGTATATTGAAAAACCTTGCCGAAATGGACCGAGCTCGACAAAAATACTACTCTAAAACTGATGGAATAGACTCGTTGAACTGCTACTATCTGCTAAACACTTTGAGTATTTTCATTCGGTAAAGTTTCCGCACATCTATGAAACTAGGGCTAGTAGAATATATAAAAATATTGGAAATTAATTATTGAGGTATATTGAAAAACCTTGCCGGAATGGATCGATCTCGACAAAAATACTACTCTAAAACTGATGAAATAGACTCCTTGAACTGGTACTATCTTCTAAAATACCTTGAGTATTTTCATTCGGGAATTTTTAAGCACATCTGTGAAACGAGGACTATTAGAATATATATAAAGATTGGAAATAAATTAATGAGGTATATTGAAAGACCTGGCCGAAATGGACCGATCTCGACAAAAATACTACTCTAAAACTGATGGAATAGACTCGTTAAACTGGCACTATCTCCTAAAATACTTTGAGTGCTTTCATTCGGTAATTTTTCCGAACATCTGTAGAACCAGGGCTATTAGAATATATAAAAATGTTGGAAATAAATTGATGAGGTATATTGAAAAACATGTCCGAAATGGACCGATCTCGACAAAAATACTACTCTAAAACTGATGAAATAGACTCCTTGAACTGGCACTATCTTCTACAATACTTTGAGTATTTTCATTCGGTAATGTTCTGCACATCTCTGAAACCAGGGCTATTAGAATATATAAAAATATTGGAAATAAATTGATGAGGTATATTGAAAAACCTCGCCGAAATAGACCGATCTCGACAAAAATACTACTCTAAAACTGATGGAATAGACTCGTTGAACTGCTACTATCTGCTAAACACTTTGAGTATTTTCATTCGGTAAAGTTTCCGCACATCTATGAAAATAGGGCTATGAGAATATATAAAAATATTGGAAATAAATTATTGAGGTATATTGAAAAACCTGGCCGGAATGGACCGATCTCGACAAAAATACTACTCTAAAACTGATGAAATAGACTCCTTGAACTGGTACTATCTTCTAAAATACCTTGAGTATTTTCATTCAGTAATGTTTCAGCACATCTGTGAAACCAGGGCTGTTAGAATGTATAAAAAGATTGGAAATAAATTAATGAAGTATTTTGAAAAACCTGGCCGGAATGGACCAATCTCGACAAAAATACTACTCAAAACTGATGGAATACACTCGTTGAACTGGCACTATCTCCTAAAATGCTTTGAGTATTTTCATTAGGGAATTTTTAAGCACATCTGTGAAACCAGGACTAATAGAATATATAAAAATATTGGAAATAAATTAATGAGGTATATTGAAAAACCTGGCCGAAATGGACCGATCTCGACAAAAATACTACTCTAAAACTGATGGAATAGACTCGTTGAACTGCTACTATCTGCTAAACACTTTGAGTATTTTCATTCGGTAAAGTTTCCGCACATCTATGAAACTAGGGTTATTAGAATATATAAAAATATTGGAAATAAATTATTGAGGTATATTGAAAAACCTGGCCGAAATGGACCGATCTGGAGAAAAATACTACTCTAAAACTGATGAAATAGACTCCTTGAACTGGCACTATCTTCTAAAATACTTTGAGTATTTTCATTCGGCTAAATTTTCGCACATTTGTGAAACCAGGGCTATTAGAATATATAAAAATATTTGAAATCAATTAATGAGGTATATGGAAAAAACTGGCCGGAATGGACCGAGCTCGACAAAAATACTACTCTAAAACTGATGGAATAGACTCCTTGAACTGGCACTATCTTCTAAAATACTTTGAGTGCTTTCATTCGGTAATTTTTCCGAACATCTGTAGAACCAGGGCTATTAGAATATATAAAAATGTTGGAAATAAATTGATGAGGTATATTGAAAAACATGTCCGAAATGGACCGATCTCGACAAAAATACTACTCTAAAACTGATGAAATAGACTCCTTGAACTGGCACTATCTGCTAAACGTTTTGAGTATTTTCATTCGGTAAAGTTTCCGCACATCTATGAATTTAGGGCTATTAGAATATATAAAAATATTGGAAATAAATTAATGAGGTAGATTGAAAAACCTGGCCGAAATGGACTGATCTCGACAAAAATACAACTCTAAAACTGATGGAATAGACTCGTTGAACTGGCACTATCTTCTACAATACTTTGAGTACTTTCATTCGGTAAAGCTTACACACATCTGTGAAACCAGGGCTAGTAGAATATATAAAAATATTGGAAATAAATTAATGAGGTATATTGAAAAACTTGGCCGAAATGGACGGATCTCGACAAAAATACTACTCTAACACTGATGAAATAGACTCCTTGAACTGGCACTATCTCCTAAAATACTTTGAGTATTTTCATTCGGGAATTCTTAAGCACATCTGTGAAACCAGGACTATTCGAATATATAAAAATATTGGAAATAAATTAATGAGGTATATTGAAAAACCTGGCCGAAATGGACTGATCTCGACAAAAATACTACTCTAAAACTGATGGAATAGACTCGTTGAACTGCCACTATCTCCTACAATACTTTGAGTATTTTCATTCGGTGATGTTTCCGCACATCTGTGAAACCAGGGCTATTAGAATATATAAAAATAATGGAAATAAATTAATGAGGTATATTGAAAAACCTGGCGGAAATGGACCGATTTTGACGAAAATACTACTCTAAAACTGATGAAATAGACTCGTTGAACTGGCACTATCTCCTAAAATACTTTGAGTATTTTCATTCGGTAAAGTTTCCACACATCTGTGAATCCAGGGCTATGAGAATATATAAAAAGATTTGAAATCAATAAATGAGGTATATGGAATAACCTGGCCGGAATGGACCGAGCTCGACAAAAATACTACTCTAAAACTGATGGAATAGACTCGTTGAACTGGCACTATCTCCTCAAATACTTGGAGTATTTTTATTCGTTTAAATTTGCGCACATCTGTGAAACCAGGGCTATTAGAATATATAAAAATATTTGAAATCAATTAATGAGGTATATGGAAAAACCTGGCCGGAATGGACCGAGCTCGACAAAAATACTACTCTAAAACTGATGGAATAGACTCGTTGAACTGGCACTATCTCCTCAAATACTTGGAGTATTTTTATTCGTTTAAATTTGCGCACATCTGTGAAACCAGGGCTATTAGAATATATAAAAATATTTGAAATCAATTAATGAGGTATATGGAAAAACCTGGCCGGAATGGACCGAGCTCGACAAAAATACTACTCTAAAACCCTAACCCTAACCCAAAATTGAATATACGTAGAACAAGCTTTTGCGTATCGAATCAGCTGAGAGATGTAAACACCATATAGATGTGATAACGGAATATTGCTACATGAATATGGGAAGTTGACGATGGAGAAATTTAAATCATCCCATTTGTCATAATTATCAGTTAAAATAATAGTGAAATGACCCTCTGATAAGTGAGTATTGATGGCTTAAACTTAATATAGCAGTGTTGGACCATCTTAAAGTGAGTATTCATTGTCACTTAACCCAACAGTTTGGGTTCGGTCTGAAAAGTGAGTATTACATTTTCCGGGGTTAATGTTAAGATTAGAATATTTGACACAGATATTATCATCATGTTTCAGATGTCTGAGTTCTCATTATGAAGAGGAAACAACCTTTAGTTTTGTTTTTTATTACAGATCTGTAGTTACAGTGGGGAGGAACAATCATATAGATTTTACTCAGGATCATACGCATTAGGAGGCCATGTTTTTTCAAGGAGCACAAAATTACCACAGTTACCCAGATTAATACTTACATGATAATGAATGATATAAGAATAACCACATGTTTATAAAAAGTATTTTGTTAGTGTTTATGACCTTGACATCTGACATTGAACATACACATTTGGTATATCTGTAGAACAGGAATTGATATAGACAGGGGTTCATGAAGAACGATACAGAGATCTAACCTAGTAGCAAAGTCTAATGAATCCAGAGACCAAGGCCTTTGACCTTGATCATAATATTCATATTACTTTAGAATTAGGACTGATAAAGACCTGGCATCTTCAAGGAAAGAAATGAAATATGTTGACCACTTCAGCCATAAATTTGTGTTTATATCTTGATTTCAGACCCGGACCTTTGCTTATAACTTGATCGCTTCAAATATACATCATTGTTTATATCTTGACTACTACATACATAAATCTTCGTGTTTATCGTGACCACTCTACACATAAATCTTGGTGTATATATTAACCACTGCATACATAAATCTGTGTGTATATCTTGAAAACTTCAGACATGAATTTTTGTGCATATCTTGACCACTACAGACATAGATCCGTCTGTAAATATTGACCACTACAGACATATATCCGTCTGTATATCTTGACCACTACAGACATGGGTATATTTTGACCATTCCATACATAAATCTTTATGTTTATCGTGACCACTCAAGACATATATCTTTACAACTACGTACTTAAATCTGTGTGTATATATTGATCACTACAGACATAAATCTTAGTGAATATCTTTACCACTACATACATAGGTATCTGTGTATATATTGAGTAAATCTTAACCATTACATACATAAATATGTGTGTATATATTGACCACTACAGACAGTGAAGATGAAGTCCTCTGGACATGTCCATCAGTCGGAGGTCAGCTTCCAGACAGTCGGGGGATGGTCAGGGAAGGAGAGGAGTGAAGTATACCTGTTTTTGTCGGACGGATCCACCAAGATACTTTTACATACAACAGTCAGGTGTGATGGTCAGCTGGACAGGTCAGGCTCTATTAGTTGATAATGCGAAGCCATTCTCTCTTGTTGATTGCATTTTTCTTGCACTTAAGGAAGTTATCTCTTGAGATTTTGAGTACAACTGCGCAGGATGCTACAACTAAGTATTCACTAGTTCAATACTGATCCCATTGGTGCAAATATAGTATACAACTATTGCTGAACCCTATCAATTTGAAAATTGTTATGTCAATTCAAATCTTGAAAGGGTTTGCCAGGGAGTATATTTTGTGGCGGAAGGATTCACTGATCAAAAAGTTCTAATTCTGCATGGTATTACAGTTTCTGTTTCATCCCATTTATCGTCTATTTCTATACCCCTATTCGTGTATTTCAGTTATAATTTATGATACAGGTAGTTGAGACTGACATAGTTCAAATATTGT
Source organism: Ostrea edulis (assembly GCF_947568905.1). Lineage (NCBI taxonomy): Eukaryota > Metazoa > Mollusca > Bivalvia > Ostreida > Ostreidae > Ostrea > Ostrea edulis. Next base: position 548,057 of record NC_079167.1, on the reverse strand, counting down.
AATTTATTAAACTTGTTTGATATATTTTTCCAAACAGAACACCGATTCTTAAAAAAGTTTTAATTAATTTACTCGACATTTTGTATAAAAAATCAGTATTCTCGCCAATAATTCAAAAATTTGATGTCCAACCCCCACTTTTTTAGTGGCATTTTAAACTGGAAAAACCAGATCTTAAAATTATGAAATAATTTAGAAATTGACATTACTCCTAATATGTCCTTTTAAACTCTCAATTTTCATATCATGAAGTTTTTCGTATATCAAGTGCACAAAAGGTCATTATTTATTTCCTTAACTAGTATTAATTTATTTTTTCATCGGTAGTGTTAGAGGACATAATTATGTATCTAATTTATGTAATGATTGATTTTTGTTGCTTATGTTGAGTTGACACTAGCAGAAAAAAATCAAGTTTAATTGAATAAATTTTAAGTGCAAGAAGGCCATGTTTAGAACACTGCAGCTCAATAACAAGTGTTGGGACCCAAGTTTTTCTGTTTAATTTCCTAACTCTCCTTCAATGTAGAAATCAAAAATACACTTCCCAAAAAATTGACATTACTCCAAATGTCAGGTGTGAATCTCTTTAATTGAATTAAAATCTAGATTAGAAAGAGCGTAGGTTTAGTACAGCATGATTGGACTAAAGCGCATTGTGAAAAAGTCACGTTTTATATATAAGATTTTAAATTGTAGTGACTCTGTAATGTTCTTGTATTTATTTACATGTTTATGCTAAGTTTTCCCTAGAGTTATTTTCCTTTACATCTACAAGCGTTATTTTCCCTGATAATGTGAATTAGTTATCTTTCTTTTTTAAAAGAGTTAATGTTCCTTACTTCCTGTTTACTTGTTTTGGGTGTGACCCACACCACTCACCGTTCACTCTGAGCTCCTCAGATTTTCATCCGTATGCAGGCACACAGTGTAAGTACATTGTGATATTTGTGCATATTTATTGTTGTATATATCATTACAATGTTTATTATTTGCTATTAGTAGGAATTTAGACTGTATCAGTAATACTCTCATTCACTCTTAAAAGTATGGAAAACCATTATTGTCATAAACTTAATATGTATAAAAGTACGGTTCTAACAATTTTCTATGGAAAGCCATGTGTGTTATAAATACATAGTTTGGACTTATATTGTTACTTTTGATAGTCCTTCAGCCTTTATTATTATAATTACCAATTTGTCATATGTTTCATTGTATTCAATAGCTATTATATATGTTCTGTGAATCAATTAGTAATTAGAACATGTTTCTTTGTTTCAGTCTTTTACCACACACACACTCATACATGTACATGGTTTAGGACTAGTACCACTTAGAAAGGAATAAAGTCTACAGAATTCCACTGACATCTTTGTGAAGTTTTATACATGTACAGTATCATGGTTATACTATCTGCGAACGAATGGGCAGAATAGACTCCGACCACAGAATATAGTGACTAAGACCACAGATTGTAAAGACTCAGATTACGGGTTGTAATGGTTCAGATTACAGAAATTATTGACTCTGACACAAATATTAGTGACTCAGACCACAGAGATAAGTAACTTAGACCACAAATTATAGTGACTCAGACCACAAAGTATAATGACTCAGACCACAGAGACTAGTGACTCAGACCACAAAGTATAATGACTCAGACCACAGAGACTAGTGACTCAGTCAACAGATACTAGTGATTCAGACCACAGAGATAAGTAACTCAAAAACAAACAAATTATAGTTACTCAGACCACAAAGTATAATGACTTAGACCACAGAGACTAGTGACTCAGACCACACAGTATAATGACTCAGACCACAGAGACTAGTGATTCAGACCACAGAGATAAGTAACTAAAAAACAAACAAATTATAGTGACTTAGACCACAAATTATAGTGACTCGGGCCATAGACTAAGATCATACATTTTAGTGATTCAGACTGCATCTTCTCACTGTTAATGCTTATGATTGTATTAACAGAGCCTTAGAGTCAGTCACCCAGTAATCCGAGTCGTATCTGGACAAGTCCCGTCTGAAGTGTCAGTCTTCATCAACAACGTACAACAAGTGGTCAGACTCCAGAACTCCCCAGTTAACTTAAAAAATCTGGATAACTAAAAACTCTCCATCTAGCCAAAACCTCCAATTACCTAAAAAAAATCCGGATATATAAAAACTCTCCATATAGCCAAAAACTCCCAATTAAGTAATAAAATCCAGGTGGCTAAAACTCTCCATATAGCCAAAAAGTCCAATTAACTAATAAAATTCAAGTAAATAAATATACTCAATGTAACTAAACATTTCACAGGTTACTAGAAATTCTCCGAGTAACAACAAACTTCAGATAATCAAAAACTCTCCATGTAGCCAAAAACTCGAATTAACTAAAAAAAAAATACAGGTAACTAACAATTCTCGAGGCAACTAAACACTTTCCAGATTACTTTAAATTCTCCAAGTAATGTATAACTCCAGGTAACTAAAAATCCCCAGGTAATTAAAAACTCTAGGTTACTAAAACACTTTCAGGTAACCAAAAACTCAACTGGCAAGTAATACCTCTTCTGGTAACCAAAAACAATCCAGGTAACTAAAATTTCCCAAGTTTACTACACATTATCCAAGTATCTTAAATTTTCAAGGGAAATAAAACCTATAAGGCTCGCTTCGGGTGTGACCGGTCGATAGGGGATGCTTACTCCAAACCATGATGTATTCAGGGGTCCGTGTTTGCTCAATTATCTATTTTGTATTGCTTATAGGAGTTTTGAGATTGATCACTGTTCATTATATTCGCCTTTCATGTAGGCAATTAAAAATTCCAGGTACTGACGAAAAACTCCCTAAGTTACGAAAACCGCCCCAGGTTACAAAACTCTCCAAGTTAATAAAAGACCCAAGTAACTTAAATTTTCCGTGTAACTTAAAACTCACCAAGTTTTCAAAAACCCTCTAGGTTGCTCAAAACTCCCCATGCAATTAAAAAAACTCTCATGTAACTAAAACTCCCCATGTAACTAAAAACTAACAATGTAACTAACAACTATCCATGTAACTAAAATCTCTCCAGGTAACTAAAAGTTCCAGCAACTAAAACGCTGCACAATGTAACTAAAAACTCTTCATGAAACTAAAAACTCTCCAGGTAACTAAAACTCCTCATGTAACTAAAAACTTTCCAGGTAACTAAATCTCCTGGTAACTAAAACTCTCCAGGTAACTAGACTTCCCCATGTAAATACAAACTCACCATGTAACTAAAAAATCACCTAGTAGCTACATGCTCCTCAAGTAACTATAAACTCCAGGCAACAAAAAAATCTCCTGGTAACTAAAATTCCTCAAGTTACTAAAATTTCCCAATGTAACGAAAGTTATATCTGTTGTAGGTACTGATTTAATAATTCTGACTATATTTAGGTATTGATTACATACAAACTATGATGCCGGTACTGATTAAATATTGACTATGTTGTAGGTACTGATTACATATTCAATATGTTATTGGTACAGATTAGATATTCACTATGTTGTAGGTACTGATTAGATATTCATTATGTTGTATGTACTGATTAGATACTCACGATGTTGTAGGTATTCATTATATATTCACTATTCTGTAGGAACTTCTTAGATATTAAATATGCTGTCGGTATTGACTAGATATTCACTATGTTGTAGGTACTGATTAGATACTGACTATGTTGTAGGTACTGATTAGATACTCACTATGTTGTAGATACTGGTTAGACATTCACAATGTTATAGGTACTGATTACAATAATACTATGTTGTTGGTACTGATTAGATATTCACTATGTTGTCGGTATTGACTAGATATTAACTATGTTGTAGGTATTGACTAGATATTCACTATGTTGTAGGTACTGATTGCATACTCACTATGTTGTAGGTACTGATTAGATACTCACTATGTTGTAGATACTGGTTATATACTGACTATGTTGTAGGGAGTTATTAGATATTCACTATCTTGTAGCTAATGATTAGATTTTCACAATGTTTTGGTTCTGATTAGATATTCACATCATGTATGTCATCACAATATGTCGAGTGTAACCAGTGGTAATATATCATATACACTCCATACCCTCATCGCTGTTCTACCATGTTACTGTATATTGTGTATTGATTTCCTGAAGAAAAATGTGATACTTATTCCGTTTGGAGAAAACGGAATTTCAGGCCAAGATCCAGTAATGGACGATGTTGCTTTCCGGAGATTTCGTCTACGTCACCGAACCTTTGGACCAACTTTTTCAATCGTTAGAATTGATATACACCGTAGCTTAGAATTATGTGGCGGAGGATCGAGATACCTAGATCGGAACTCTAGTTATTGTAGAGCTGATCCAGAGGTTCGAAGAAGGATAACCATAAACAAGGACTTTGCTTTGACAGATCTGGTAACAAGTGAACTTACGCTGACTTATTGTGTTTTTTCTGTATTTCATTTACTACATCAGATATAAATTCTGTGAACAATGAAGTCAACATCTGTATCTCCATCGCCTTATGTCTCGTTGACATTCCCTACGTCTGTTTCGGAGTTTGTTGGCATTGTTTATCTTGCAAAAAAATATGTGCAGTTGTACAATCTTCATTGATGTCACTGTGATGAAATTGAATGAATGTTCAATTTTACTGTAACACCTCCTTTAGTTAATCAATCAGATCATTGGGGACGTCTGTAAAGTAGTAGTGCGGTCAATTACATACACAGGGAATGTAGATGGTGTAAAATTCACAAGTGTGTGGTTGACCATTTTAAACATTCAATGCTTCGCGTAAAGTTTGATAAGCAAAGGTACATAACGCACATCCCGTATATCAAGTACTGTATGCCAACATGACTTCCCCCAAGTCAGATATGATTTTCGCGGGTTAACAAGTGAGAATCATTTCGTGTTTGCACTTCGTCCAAAACATCAGGTTGGTTTTTTGTGTACCCTTCATCATCAACTTCCATTAGAATGACAATTTCTCATAATGATCATTGTTTAGCTGACAAAGTCAATTCCTAGTTGACAGATAATTACAACTGATCATTGACATTAACAAACCAATTAATACCCAGGTTGTAACATTTTGCAAAGAGTAACCAGGTGGTGGGAATCGTATTTTTTTCTTTAAAAATATGGCAATAAAATAATACAATGATTCAGTCGTTGACAAGCCTATATTAAAATACTATGTTAAATATTTGACATTTTTTTAAACATAAATTTTGATTTAATATAATAATTATAATAACGAAGGCAATTAAATGTTCTTAAACGAATAGGCAAACATCTTAGCAAATTAGGTAAATTAACCATATATCATCATTTATTATGTCAAATTTTAGTTATTGCCCGTTGAAATGGCACTTCTGCATTGAACGAAACACCCGCAAAATTGAAAAGATTCAGGAAAGAGCTCTGGGGTTTATCTATGGTGACTATAAAAGTACTTACGAAAACTCATTAAAACAATCTAAATTGCCTTCACTAAAAACCAGAAGAATGCAAACAATAGCTTTAGAAACTTTTAAAATTATCAACAAAATGTCCCCACTTTTTTTTTTTTTACAAGATCTAGTTGTTATAAAAAAACCAATCATACAATTTTAGATATACAAATACAGCGGAAGTACCAAGACCTAGAACAACCACGTACGGGATTAAATATTTTAGATATGAAGCAGCAAAGCTCTGGAACTCTTTGCCAAACGAAGCAAGAAATATTACATCATATAATCTGTTCTCAAATTATATTCAAAACTGGTGTTGGGAATTAAATTGTAAATGCAGCTCATGCAGATTCCAGCCTCTCCTGCCTAAATCTTAAAGTTTTGATCTAACTTCTAACTATGCTTCTAAGCTGACATGTACAAATTTAACTGTATTATTTTTACTCTGCTCTGTCTCTTAGGTATGCATATTTATTTAGTCTATGTATATATCCATATTTTTATGTCTGTGTTGCAAACTTTTTTCAGTGCTGGGCATCTTAATATAGCTAGTCCCTGTGTACATATATGCATGACTTGTGATGTCTGTATACATGTATGCGTCCTGTTGTATTTCAAATTTCTGTTTTTATGTCTATTAATGCAATTATATATCATTAATGCTTTGTGTTTTTTATGCTATATAGTCGGTTAAAGAGCTCTTAGCTCATGTTTATTGATACCTGTATATAGTTCCGACTTTAAATAAAAATTACTTACTTACTTACTTTACGAAATGATATTAAATAAAAAAAAAGCAATTAAACATGAGCTAATTATAATACCAATACTATAATAGAACAATCAATAAGAATCATGGTTATAACTGCATGGGAAATATTAAAACATGCCATAATAATAATAGAAACAATATAATAGAAAAATCAATAATAATCATAATAATGATAATAATATTAATACTAAATGGAAAATGATTAAACATGCAACAATATTAATAATAGCGTAAAAAATAATAATAATAATAAAAATAAATGCAATACAATTACTCAAACATGCAATAATCATAATATAAACAACATAGTAGAACAATCAATGATAATAATGATTATAATAAAAATAACTGCAATGGAAAAACAAAAACATGCACTGATGATAATAATAACCTTGGTAATAAGGGTAGTGATAATATTAGTAATGATGATAAAAATAGCAGTGATAATACTACATCCATATAACAACAATGATAATAGTAGTGTAATGTAGTAGAAGTAGTTGTAAAAGTAGTAATAATAATAATAATAATAGTAGTAGTAGCAGTAGTTGTAGTAGTAGTAGAAGTCATGATACTTTCAAGAAGGAAAATGAAATATTATCTATGATCCACATTGCTCAACTGAACTATTTTTTATGTGAAACATCAATTCTCGATAATGATCTAAGTCATGCGACGCCCACTATAATTCCAGTTGAAATGAATTGGATGCTATTGAATTTGCCGTACAATAGGATGTTTGCATAGCTTTTTTTTTTTTTGAAAAGCCTTCTGGTTATTAAGAATAAATGTTTCAGTGAACTTTCCTATAAATTCCCATGTAAAACTTCAAACCCTTCTTTTGAATACAGGAACCTGGGGATAAAAAACTTTGAATCTACATACTACATGGTTATATATCTAATCAGAAACTTATGTATTAAAGATTATTTCTTTATCGAAGAATAATACATCTTCACAGTGACTGACATCCTTTTTAAACATGAATATGAAGCTATATATATCAGAAGCACATACATACAGAAGAAAAAAACACACAGTTACATATACTAGTACATGTAAACAATAAAAACAAGGGAGGACAACAAACAGTGAATATACAGACAGGTCTTTAAAGCAAACTACATGTATAATGTACTGTTAGATCAATGGGAGATAATTGCTTAGGTTGTCATCTTAAAAATTCCAACACAAAAACCCAAATTCAAACGTTCGCAAAAGCAATAGCTTTGTTGGTATATTGAGCATATTTCTTTTACAGAATGATAGTATAATAATAAAGTCATCTCCCATCTTCAATGAATGTTTCCTTTCTTTGTTGTGAGCTCGAAATAAAGGACACCACAGAGTCGTCCACTTCTGCTTCATACTTAGATATTTTATTTTTCATATCGTGTCAGAGAAAAGGTACATCAATGCATTGTAAAAATTAAATCAACTTTTTATATATTTATAGTGAATCTTTTGATATTCCTTTAATAAGAAAAATGTATATAGGTATTTGAAATAATGACTTTGACCATAATGTATTTTTTTTCAACGAAAACATATATTTTTCGAAAAATTTCCAAAACAAAACCCCACATTCTGTGTGTGAATAAGTACATGTTTTTTCTAATTAGAAAAACACCCGCACACAATAGTGTGCTGTTGACTACCCAAGACACAAGAAGTACAAAATCAAACAAACATGATATAGAATTCCCATAAAGCATACTGAATTGTTCAATATATGACTTTGTCATTTATGTAGCCTTTACAAAACGTTGATTTTCATTTTTGTGTACCAAGTCTTAGCTGGTTCTTTCTACACTACGTTTTGGCTGGTTCTCTGTATACAAAGTCTAAGCTGGTTCTCTGGATACCATGTCTTTGGTGGATGTCTTCATAAAATTCGCTAAGTGGTTCTCTTTATACCTGGCCATTAGGATGAATTCTCTATAATGAATCATTAGTAGATCTTTAAGTTTCAAGTTTTATGTGGTTCTCTATATGCCAAATAACTCGGTAAATAGTCAAGAAATCATCTTACAATTTTTACACATAAAACTCAATGTAGAGAGGAAGAATAAACTCTTTATCACAAGTCAAAAGCGACTGGCATTTACCTGTGATCACTCAGAAATGCTGTCAGAATCATCGCTATGGTTTACGTCGACGTCGATCTTAATTTCGTCGTTATGACTTTCATGTGATTCTTCCGATGCTGTCTCGTCCACTGTCTCAGATTCTAAGAGCAGTTGTTCAAAAGTTTGCAGTTCTGCAAAACAAACATTGAGTCCTGTATCAGCAGATATCGCTGTTGTTTCTTCCCTGTGCTCTTCCTCCGGTGCATTCATGTCGATCTCTGTAGACCTCAATCTTTCGTATTCTTTGTTTGAGGAATACCCAATGTCTGATGCAGATTTTTCCATAGATTCAACTTCTGACAAAATATCTTGGAAGTTGGAATCTGCGAAACAAATCTTTAAACCAGCATCATCACCTTGAATGGAATGCTCATTGAAGATCTCCATGTTGGGAATGTTAACCAAGGTGTCGGTGACAATTTGCAATTTTTCGTATGTCTCAATGTCCGTCTTCTCGTCTTGCAGAGTGTGTGTTCCAGAATCTAATTCAATTGGCTCTAGGTAGTCTGATGAATCGGATGCCTTTTCTGTGTTTTCAATGTCAAAGTTCATCTCTGCAATACACAGTCCGGTAGAGAAAGCGATTGACATTTTATCTTCCTTGTTGTCTCTGTCCGTCATTGGCTGTGTATTGTTTGATGATACAAAAAGTGCTTCGATGTTTTGAACATCAAAGTTTAATTCAGCAATGCAAAATCCAGCGATGTCAGTGGTTTGTTTTTCTTCTGAACCCTTTTCTTTGCTGTATTTCTCCGATTCTGGGTCTCCTTCGATATCTTCAACATCAAAATTTACTTCTGCAAGGCAAAATTCAGGAGTTACACTGGTTTGCTTTTCGCTTGAATTATATCCCGTGTTTTTGTGTGGCATTGGTTGTAAGTAGTCAGATGAATTCGACTCGCCTCCGCAGTTTCCAACATCAAAATTCACCTCTGCAATGCAAAATCCTTTTATAGGTGTCATAGGTTTTTCTTCTGCCTTGGTTTTTGTATCCGATATAGGAAAGAAATCGTTAGGTGCTTCGTTGTTGGTTTTATATGTTCCGGCATCCAATAATGTTTCATTCTTGGAACTGGGTTTCTCTTTTTCAGTATATTTGGCATCGATGGCATCATCTACTTCTTGTATTTCTACTTCTAAAAACCTAAATTCCGAAAGGGAGATGGATTCTTTTGCCTCTTCTCGTTTATAATTTGGCAATGTTTCTGGGATTTTGAATGGGCTGATACCAGGGAAAACGTCAGTGATAGGTTCTCTTTTCACATTGGATAGCAATTGCGATATGAAGTCTGCATCTTCGGCTTCTTCTTGTCTTTGCTTAATCCGCTCCAGTTCTATCCAATCACCACCAATGCCGTCATCATCATAATCGTTAAGTCCGGATTTTCTTCCACGGCGCATTCTTCTTCGGGAAAGAGGCCGTCCTGTGGATTGGGAGTGATCATTATGGATAAGTGCTTTTCTTTCGCCACTTAGCGAGTCAACATCAGGCGGGTTAATAAGCAGCGAATACTGCGAATGCTTTTCTGAAGTAGTTCCGTCAAGGAAGGGTTTCTCTGCGATAATTCCTTGCAGACTGTCATATGCTCTTGCTGTACCATGCGCTCCTTCTACTTCTGGGAAGCTGTTTGGGGGATCATTGGCAGCTTGGTCCAAGCAATACCTACACAGACAGCCTTCTTTGCGAGTTTCGTATGAAGCAAGAGCTTGGTATTCCGTTCCTGGCAATGCTGCGGGTCTTTGAAGAGGAGATTCATAATCGTTCGCTATCGGTATCAATTCATAGTGATCCTCTGCAATAGATTGATATCTGGTCGACCTTTGTAGAAACCTTCGTCGAAACATACGCTGTAACTCTCGATGCAACAACATGCAAGTTATATTTAACAGTTCACGCTGGATCCGTGCTTCTATCTGTTCGATCTCGACGTCTAGCCTTTTCGTCATCCTGTGTTAAATAATGTTGTCATTCATTCATTACTATTTTGTATTTATTATTTTATTAAATATAATATCCATCTAATCATGAAATGAAATAACCTTACCGGTGGATTCTGACGGCGAGGACGATGACAATCGCCAACATAAGATATATTCCAACCACAACTGAAGAATAGATATACAGTTACATGTGCATCCCTATCTGACTAATGAAAATATGAAGATAATAAACAATGATCAATCCCCTAACTCTCAAAAGGAATACAAAGTTGTGTAAACACGAATCCTTCAACACAAAAGCGGTGAAAGCATATGGCTAGGAAAACGCACATTCCCTGTTGACCAACTAATTCCGCCATGAGTCCTAGGTATTGACAAGGTAAAGGGATGACTCGGTAGTCCACAGATGAAAAACTTCAGATAGGATCATGCCTAATGCAAGGTTGCATTTGTAAATGAGAATGTTATCACTATGAAATCTGCGAAATTGCGAATGGTGACTCCAAAGGAGACCATTGGAATTATTTAATATTAATTTATTTGTCACTATCCTGATTCGATTTAAAACTGGTCAAGTCTTGCGTATCGAATCAGTTGAGAGACATAAACACCAGATGTCGGTGAAAATAGAATATAGCTATATAACAATGGAAAATTGAAAGTGAAGAAGCTGAAATCACCCTAAATTGTCATCAAATTGAGTTGTTGGTTTAACGTTAACATGGTATGGATGAAAACATTATTAATCGCTAAAACATCACCGATATATCCAACTTTTGGAATTGAAGGCCACAGTTATAGCTTTTTTCCTGCTCACAGATAAACTGTTGAATTAATTCTTTCTCGTGACAATTCGAAGATATGTCAGGTAATAAATGACCGCCATTAAATCAACAAAGACTTTGTATGCAGTATCATTGGGAAACTACACCACCTGTTTAATATTAAATTCAGTTCACCTCTGAGTAGAATGAGAGTTGGGTTTAACAAACTAATATTCACAAGATGTACATATTTCTGTGTTCTATTTTCATTGCAGAAGCTGCTGTTTATGATGTCAAAAAAACTTAGACTTATCGCGAGGACTGATATTGTGAAATGTTGAATAGGCATGCGTTTCAATACTGTGAAAGATGAAGATAACAAAGAGTGAAAACTCTCATAACTCCTATAAGCAATACAAAATAGAGAGTTGGGCAAACACGGATCCCTGAATTTACCAGAGGTGGGATCAGATGCCTAGGAGGAGTAAGAATCCCCTGTCGACCGGTCAAACCCGCCGTGAACAATGCGCCAAGAACGGCCTAACAATCGGCATGAAACACGTCAGACAGCACAATGATAGGTTGTATTGGCAACAGTTGGGAACAGTTGTCTGATTCAAAATTCAAAGTTCGCTGAATGTTACTTTGACATCCACATTTGAATTACCTCCCTTTCCGCAAATGTTGTGACAGTGCATTTGAAGTTGTCCCGTCATGGCAGTGAATATGTCCGTAAGGCGAAAAAAAACAACCCGGAACTTGGCAACACGCTTATTAGATCCAACAAGTAGTTTCTTGGTAAGTTTTGGTAAGTTTTGGAATACAGGGTATTCACTCATCTCATTGGGTGGGATATACAATACTACTATATATCCGCCTGCACAAAATGTCTTCCCTACTACTTTTTTTCGAACTCTCACAATTTGTCCGTCCACATTTTTATTTATTATTTCATTGTCGTTGCGTAATGTAAAACTTATACGGTAACAATTTTGATGCACCAAATGCGCATTTCGACAAATAATGCATCTTCAGTGATGCTCAACCGAACTGTTTGGAATCCGAAATAACAATAAACTTTAAGAGCTATTTGAGGGAAAACAGAGTGTCAAAAAAGTGGAGTCAAATTCCTCTAAGGATAAGAGCTATGTATGAGGAAGATAATCCTTAATTTTGAAAGGAATTTCTGAATTTTATCACAGCAATTAAATATACATTCGTATTTTCAAGCTAGTAACGAAGTACTTAGCTATTAGGTAATATTTCTTCATAGAACAATCGTCAAAACGAGTCTGCATTATACATGTATATGCATGTGAGCATGAATTAAGTTCGCTTTCATAAATCGTCGCAATGTGTCCATTCTCGTAAACTTTTACCAATATGAATATTTAGTGCTTTTTATATACATATATGCACTACTTAGAAAATATTATGAAACAAATGACCCGCAAAATGATAAAAAAAAATACGGTTTTTATATCTAAAAATTAATTGATTAGTTGGAATTATATCATTTTAAAATCATTAACGGAGCATCATACAGTTGAAAGGTTACAGGGGGACATTGAAAGCGTGGGAATATCTATAGATTAAAGAGAATTGTTTTTGATGGCTTCGTTAATAATCCAATTATCAGGTACGGAGTGGGGTGTCACGGATAGGTGCGCGATAGGGTGTGTGTACTACACAGTGCAGGAACACCGGAAACGTGCCTTAAGAGGGAATACTTTGAGGTTGTCGCTCCGTTCTCTTGTCTCCATTCCAAATTCCGTTAATTGCATAGTGTGTGGATATTCGACACGTGGTATCACGTATTTGCCAATGTAATAACACAGATGTGGGCTTTTTCCCAATTCGATCCTTTTGCTGACCCCCGTCGGTTCAAGATGAAGAGATGGTGAGTAGCATACGTATGTGTTAATAACAATTAGTAATCTAAAAATATCGATTGATTAATAGGTAGTCCCCATGACACTGTTTAAACACATAAGCTACAAATCCTATGTTTTACCTTTAAACGGTAATAATCATTCACAAGTATGGAATTTTTAGTAAAACATACCTATTTTGATTATGTTTTATCATTTGAAGGTTATAGTCAAGATTTGAGCTGAAATTTGTCAAATTTCATTTTACATTTTTAATGTTTACAATGCCTACCTATGGTACATGTATTTCTAATTTCGAGTTACAAAGAGATTGAGAGCTCACAATTCTAATTTCTTTGTGAGGTAAGTAAGGCTCGTGTATTATTTTGTTTACATTGCTTAAATATACTAGTAAAAGTTTCGTTCAAAGCATATTTATTTATCTTTTGCAATTTGCAAGTTTATTCTAAGCACAATTAAATAGTTCCTAGTGTTTTTAACATCTGATTTCGTTTTAAACATGGTATTTATTGTTATTAACCGATCAATGTATTTAAACAAAACATGACCTTTCTTACCAAAAAAAAAAAAAAAAACAAACTGTGAGTGCTTTATCTCTCAATAATTGTCCTTCAAATTTGTGTTGACCATTAGAAATATCTTAGTTATTAAGCATTGTAAACATTTAAAATGGGAAAATAAAATTAGGAAAATTATCTGTTCAAATTGTATATGGTGTTTATATATCTCAACTGATTCAATATGCAAGAGCTTGTTCTGCGTATAGTCAGTTTTTAAATCGAGGTAAGCTACTGACAAACAAGTTGATGGTACAGGGATTTCAACAGTCTCGATTGAAGTCAGCATTTCGCAAATTCTATGGTCGTTATAACGATCTAGTTCGTCAGTACAACCTCGCATTGGGTCAAATGCTGTCTGACCTGTTTCATACCGATTGTTAAGCCGTTCTTGGCACACTGATTTTGACTGCGGATAACTCCGTTTACCTGATCAGGATATAGGGCTCACGGCGGGTGTGACCGGTCAACAGGGGATGCTTACTCCTTCTAGGCACCTGATCCCACCTCTTGTGTGTCCAGGGGTCCGTGTTTGCCCAACTATCTATTTTGTATTGCTTGTGGGAGTTATGAGATTGATCACTGTTCGTTATCTTCACCTTGCATTGTAACCATGCCCCTAAAACTTGACGATTGCAAAATATTTACGGGATATTTTAATTAAATATGACCTACTAGATGCTATGGTCTTCAACTATCTCATTTAATGTATTTACGTCAGAAAACAAACACTAGTCTGTCATTACAACGCCTCACCATTCCAAGTTTTTCATTATTTACGTTAGGAAACAAAACACAATCTAGCTAAAACTAGTTGCACATCAAAGTATTACTCTCAGTCAAAGATATATGACTTAGTAACGCGCTTCTCTGCACGTTTTAAAAAAATATTTAAGTCAGGAAACAGCATGGTTGCTTCACTTCTTCATACACTCACGGATATCTAAAATATGACGTAGCGTTAATCTACAAAATAACAACGCTTCACTCTTCAAGTATCTCATTACACCTATTCACGTAAAAAAACACAACAACGTTACGTCATACACTCGCGGATAATTAAGTTAACAAACCGTTATTCCAATGCCGTACACTTAAAGTATTTCCACCCTCCTGTGACATCATAAGATTTTTCAAAGTCAATGATATAACAAGATTTATGCATGTAAGGAAATTAAATTTCGTTGGAGTTTTTTCAATGGTTATTGTTAAAAATCTTGTTAACCATAACATATTTCAAAAGTCTTACGTTATCTACACATAATCAATTATATGTTTAAAAATATCGAACCCAATGTCAATAATTCTATTTTGATTAACTTATTGATCAAGTCCATTATGCGATATATTTCATTTATTTTTCATAAAAATGTATGATTTTTAAAGAAACCGTTTCATGAAATTGTTATGAATGTTATGTTTTTGTAAAATTTTGATAATGCTGTTTAATGAAAATTGCAATTTTCTGACGCTGAAAACAGGTATATTATGCTAATTTATAAAACAAATTATTAATACCGCAACATATTTATTGTTTTATCACTTTTATTTGTTACTAAGATGAAAGGTGAAGATAATGAACAGTGATCAATCTCATAACTCCTACAAGGAATTCGAAATAGATAGTTGGGCAAACACGGACCCCTGGACACACCAGAGGTGGGATCAGATAAACACGGACCTCTGGACAAACCAGAGGTGGGATCAGATAAACACGGACCCCTGGACACACCAGAGGTGGGATCAGATAAACACGGACCCCTGGACACACCAGAGGTGGGATCAGATAAACACGGACCCCTGGACACACCAGAGGTGGGATCAGATAAACACGGACCCCTGAACACACCAGAGGTGGGATCAGATAAACACGGACCCCTGAACACACCAGAGGTGGGATCAGATAAACACGGACCCCTGAACACACCAGAGGTGGGATCAGGTGCCTAGGAGGAGTAAGCATCCCCTGTATCTTCCTCGTAATAGCAATAACGTAATTTAATAACCAACTTTAAGTCAGGCAGATGCAATAACACATCATTGGTCTTAGAATAACATTAAATCATATAAGCAACTACACTGTGCGTACACACAAATGTCGGTCGTACAATAACATGAAATGATGACGAACACGAACTTGTGCAAACGCAGCTACAAACAACACGTCGCTGGTTTAACAAAGATCAAATTATAAGAAACATAAACTCACCCTGACGCACCTATACTCAAGTCGCCACCGTTGGTCTAACAAGAACATGAAAACAATTGAACTCAACAAGCAGTGTTTTTCCGTAACTGTAAACAACACCCTAACGGTACTACACACAACACTCCATGATTTACTATCACTGTAAACAACACGCTAACGGTACTACACAAAACGTCCCATGATTTAACGCTACTCAGTAAACAACACGCTAACAGTACTACACACAACACTCTATGGTTTAACATAACTGTACACAACACGCTAACAGTACTACACACAACACTCTATGGTTTAACATAACTGTAAACAACACGCTAACGGTACTACATACAACACTCCATGGTTTAATGTAACTGTAAACAACACGCTAACGGTACTACATACAACACTCCATGGTTTAATGTAACTGTAAACAACACGCTAACGGTACTACATACAACACGCCATGGTTTAATGTAACTGTAAACAACACGCTAACGGTACTACATACAACACTCCATGGTTTAATGTAACTGTAAACACGCTCACGGTACTACACACAACACTCTATGATTTACTATCACTGTAAACAACACGCTAACGGTACTACAAAAAACGTCCCATGATTTAACGCTACTCAGTAAACAACACGCTAACAGTACTACACACAACACTCTATGGTTTAACATAACTGTAAACAACACGCTAACGGTACTTTCCTCAATACCCTATGGTCTAACTCTACTTAGTAAACAACACAGTAACGGTACTATACTCAACACTTCGTGGATTATTATCACTGTAGACAACACGCTAACGATAATACACTCAACACTCATTGGTTTAACATAACTGTAAACAACACGCTAACGGTACTACACACAATACACCATGATTTATTATCACTGTAAACAACACGCTAATGGAACAACACTCCACACTCTAAGGTTTATTAACACGGTAAACAACACGCTAATTGTACTGCACAAAACTCTTCATTGTTTAACAACACTCAGTAAACAACACGCTAACGGTACTGCACACAACACTCCGTGGTTTCTCTCAACTATAAACAACACGTATAGTCACGCTCACGCAACTACACAAAAACGTGCAGTCGTTTAACATAACTCTAAACTACACGCAGGTAAACGCACTAAAATTGTCACGCATAGTTACGATAACACACAAACCACATTCCCTTAAACGTAAGCAAAATCCTTAAAACAGTCCTGTCAAAGATACCATGTCGTTGATCTAACGATAGCATAAAACAGAAACACTGTCACGCTAACGGAACTACATACAACGCGATATGTGACTATTAAAGTACGTCGGACACAACTTAACAGAGCATGTGGTAGCTTATGTGATTAGATATGAAAGGTTAACCTGACACAACACGTTTTAAATTAGACTCAAAGTCATATAACAAACCGACACGGACAAGCATTCTCAACACATTGTTCCGCTGACACAAAGTGCAAAGAATACATGCCATATTTGTGAATTCACAAATCACGCTGTTGGATCATCCCGTTATGAGACTCTGCTATGGGAGCTAACTCTCGCCCGTCAAAGCGTCATTGTACCAGCACAGAATTGTTTAATTGTTAAATAAAGCTCAGTCGGGATGACACATAACATTTAATTAATGGTATATTTTATGTAATGTACAACTTGCAATTGCGTACAACACTTTACACACCACACCGTTGCGCAAATCAACAAAATACAACGTTGCGGACACAGCAATTACGGACGCCTGTTGAAGCCAGTACATAGAACAAACTTTCTTTTATTGCGTTTAAAGCAATAACCATTGCGTTTATTCGCAAAAGATTGCGTTTTGCGATGAAACGCACTAAAATAACGTTTTTTCTATGTAATAGCCTGAGCAGGCTTCCCTACTATATAAATGTCGAACTATGTCTTTTGTACAGATATAATTCGAAATATAATGTCGTTTTCACCGACATTATATACTAATCAAATTCTAATATAGGTGGACATATTGTAGTAGTTCGTTCAAAAACCAGGCGGACATATTGTGACATTTTGAAAAAACAATGGGCGGACATATAGTGCAGGCGGACATATAGTGACTCTTTCAAAACAAATTGGGCAGACATATTGTGCAGGCGGACATATCAGGACAGTTTGGTCCAAAATTTGGCGGACATATAGCGAAAGCGGACATATTGTGCAGGCGGACAACAAATGTGTTTAAATATGAAGTATTTCTGTGTAGAATCTAGTCTTGGATTTCAAGTAGCATTACTAATGTGGAATTTAAGCGTAGGTTGTTTGGAATAGAGTTTCAGCAAGTGAGCCTTTACAAACAAAGTCAATTTTGTTACTAGCTTTGGCTGCTGGAACCATTGCATATTGCTCAAGTAATAATCTGATTTTTGATCAAATCTTGTTTAGAAACACTGAAAGACACATGGTGCGCATTTTTGTGATAGTTATATTGTACTTTTTTATCCCTTCTAACAAAGTATCAATTTTTTTACCCAACCGTATAACTGAACAATTTCTTACATATTTTAAGTGCTTCTATTTCCTATGAATTATGTTACTGGAGTTTGTTTCTATCATCAACTTCTCATAGTTGTGTAGCAATATCCCTTATAACCTGCATATGATGTGTGTATCCTTCAATTGATCTGATAAATGAGAGCATGTTTTGCGTATGATCAGTTTTTAAATTGAGGTAAGCTACTGACAATGAAATTAGTGTTACTTGAGGTGTCGATAGTTTTGTTTAAAGTCAGCGTTTCCATAGTCGCACCATGCTTTAATTAGTAAATACATGTACACACTAAAGGTGTTCGAATGTTCTTTGTTATATGTGAATTGTTCGGTCATTTTTGGGATACTGAATTCATTTCTACACATTCTGCCGTTAATCTGAGCAGGACATATAGCTTAAGACGGGTACAACCAGTGACGGGGGATTTTTTTCTCATTCTAGACGCCTGACTTTATCTCCGGTATGTACGTGTCTACCCTTCATTTATTTTCTAAAGTTGATCACTGTTCGTTATATTCAAGTTTTATATTCAAACTAATTGTAAATATCGTAAGGTGAGCCCAGAGTCCCTGTAACAAATTATCTATACAACTTTTCAATATGTATTAAAATTGAAGATTGATTAGATTTAGTTACTTACTGAGTACTTCCTTGTTCCATTGAATGTCCGGGTCTTGATATTCTGGGGTAATGCAATCTGAAATGTCAAGAAAATATCAACTGTGAGCAGTAAGCGCCATTCTCTATCCTAACTCAAGTTTAATGAAATTCCATTTCACTGTGTCAACTGAAATTGTTCTTTTAAAAAAGTATACACCATATGACACTAATCTATATATAAAAGAAAAAAATACATATTTGTGACACAATAACACATTAAGTAAAATATTCAAAGACAATTATTTTGCATTTACTGCAAAATGGTGACATCAGTGGAAAAATAGTGGACTACAACATATGTATGGCTTTGACTGAGAAAATAAATTCGGGCTTTAAAATGTTAAAAGATCGTTATACCATATTCGCGCATATTATATATGAAAGTTGATTGCATTGATTGTATTTTATTTAACGTCCCTCTCGATAGTTTTCCAATCATATGGAGACTTCAACAAGACCGATGAAGGACATACAATTTAGGCTTATGTTCACCGCTTACGACCGTTGTGCAGTGCGGGTTATTTAGTACGGCAAACTTAATGTGACACGGAACATCCGTTTTTAAGGTCATTCCCGAGGACCCGTAACATGACATTCACACCGGATGCCGAACGTTTGGCGATGGAATTGTCACTACATGTTTTAACAACTTAGGTCCGTCGCGGCCGGGATTTGAACTCCGACCTATCGCATTTGGGGTGATTGCTCTACCTCTACACCACCGTGGCAATTATATGAAAATTGAATAGTAATTTGATATTAAAAAAGAAATGATTTGTAATTACTTGACAATATTTTCTTTCACAAACACAGTTTATCACTGGATAACTGTAGCAACTAACGATGAACTACCCTAACATTTTCCCCGCGTTACAACTACAACATGTACATGTGTACACTGTAATTATCCCCATGAAACCTGAACTGAGCTGTGACATGCATTCCCCTTCTGTTAATTTTGAATTATTTGTAAGAATTATGGGATTGATCACTATATGCTACCTTCACGTTTTCATTGACATGCACTAGGTACATTAAGTAGTTGTGACAAAGTTCTTACATATTCAGAAACAAACATATACCCTTGTTGGATATATGCATTGTGAACCCGTTTCGTTGAATAGTTATTTGATAAAACTTACCATCTTTCTTGCCGTCAAATATTGAGATGGAGCCTGCAAATAATTCGAAAATTATATACAATAGAACCCAATCGACCTTACCTTTTTATGCCATATGGTGTCAGGTATAATGTTGAGAGTTAGAAAATAATAATGACAGCGATTTTAAGCGGAAGTGCATAGCCCTTAAAACATTCAATTTCGGGGAAAATTGACCCCCCGCGCAAAAAAGAATAAAACAAATTGAGTTTGTTGATAATCAAAGCCTAATAATGCACATCAGGGGAGTCAAGAACTGCATCATAAATACATTTTCTGCTGTCAATACATGGTGAAATACTTACGTGGAAGAAAATAACACATGTTGAAATCAATGTGATATAAACACTGGTGTCATAGTGAGAAGCCTTTGCACACATGGAAAGGGATACACTGACTACAGAAATACATTTACATTGGGGGAAAAATGCAAGCTAAGGTACCATACAATCATGCATGTCTTCATATCAATCTAGATTATTACACAAATATACATACACATCCAAGGTGTATAGGTGCCCCTCTGAAGAAGATGCTCATGTTTACGAACTATTTTTTTCTTGTCCCGAATTCCACATGTACGTCCATTTTGCAGATTTCTTTTTGTTATTGCGTCATTTATAGTTGTTCTAATCCAGCTGAAATCGTAAAGGTTTTAATATGGAAAAGGTGATGCCACGGTAAGAGTTGTTTGTGAACGATACAAACATGTCAGAAATCAATACTCAATTGATGATGAGTTCCCATAATAAGATGTGTTTTTTACGAATTACATTGTTTCTGTATCTACTCCTGTTTTCTATGAATTTCTCTTCAATGATCATGTTAATTTAGTTGATAAATGATAATAGCCTACTTGAAATAGTTTCCGTAAAATATTTAACCACATTATACGTCTACCCTCATAACATTTCTCTTACTTGCAGTAGGATTTACAACTTCTTTCGTTCTTCAGTTCAGATAAATCCAATTCATCGATAGACGCACATGAGGAAGAATATGCTGTAAGGAAAAAGAAAACCTTCACAAAAATGTGTATCTTATGCGTTTTCATCCAATGCAAATCTAATGTTCGGATTCTTTTTAAAATATTTTCATTCGGAAAATGATTGAGAGCAATGTCAATGGATTTTTATCTCTTAAATATGTATTTCTGGTTCGTATCTATTTTCCCTCTAGATGTGTTTTGTTTCCCGTCCCAAATGAGAATTTTTGCACTATATTGAATCATCCAAACATCCAAGATTGCTTTAAAAGGCCGCAAAAATTGGCCTATGCAAGTCGTAATAGTGATTTCGTTTTCATTGAGCCTGTTTAAGATCGCATCTAAAAGAACAGAGATATTCAGAATTAGTGTGATACGCTTTTCAAAAAAGCGACCATCACATTTATCAGATTATTAGGTTTAGATCGGCTCGATAATTGGACCTTGGTTTCCGAATTGAAATACAACAGCCTTCACCACAAGGCTAGTGTGGATTGTTTTATTGTTAATAACAATACAAGTATTGATTGTACGATTCGTTAATTGTAAAAACTGGTAGGTTTGGACAATCTGAAGATGATTGTTAACACTACCACCGTTATGTTGTAGAAGCAAAATGACACTCCGATTACAATGTATCGTATTTCTGAATGATACTATACAACATACCTGTCACATTTACCCCACAAGAAGGCACTATGCACCGATCCCAGACTACTTTTCTGTTCGTTGTCAAGCACCACGGTTCATCAGAATCAAAATCTCTGCAATAATTATCACGAGCCCCAGGGTAGGATCCGTAGCTGTGTTTGTGTGGGTACTGTTTGTCCCACGCCTGACACTCAAACCCTTGCTCTGTCACGTTTTGTGTTCCAAGATAACTAACTCCAGGGATTTTACAATCTGAAATTTACAGCAAAACTGATTGTTAAGATTCTTTAAAATTATCGTTATATGTATATTTTGTAAGATATTGGAGTTTCTCTCTTCCTCTATATCACATATTTACCTGTTGTCTAATATCAATGTGTGATGTCAATGTGAACATATAATTGGTATTTGTGTGGTGTCTGTCTGATTTTATTGTTACTAATTGTGTGATGTCATTGTACCCACACCATTACTAAATATGCGTTATTTGTGTGATTTAATCGTTATTTACTATGTGAGGTCCTTGTTCTTACACAATCATTTTTATTGTGCCGTCACAGTACCTGTATGAACACCTACTATTCTGTGTCATTTTAAGTCTAACGTTATTCATTCTGTGGATTAAGTGTGGATTTATAGCCATGCAGTTGGGATATCCAGGGACATTTATTTCTTTTCTCTTCGTTTGCTTGCCTGCCTGTCTGTCTGTTTGTGTGCATGCTTGTATGCAAAAGTTTTATACTTGGTAATGTTATGTGATGGCCCTCTCATGCGTTAATGATATGTTCCTTGTTTGAAAACACTGCTTGAAAGATGTTTGCACCGGAGATTTGGGGCAATGTCAATCTTTTAGGGAGTGTATTTTTGAATTATGCATTGATAGATAATTAGGGAATTAAAACGAAAAAAACATACTGGAGTTGCAATGCTTGTTATTGAGGTACAGTGTTCTAAACAATACCTTTTTTTTTACTTAAAATATATTCATGATTTAGTCAATTACACTTGATATATCACTTCACCACAAGTCAATCATTACATAAAACAGTCTGTTTTTCCCTAAAATAGCTCTAGCAAGTTTATCGTTATTTCGGATTTCAAACATTTTGGTTGAGCATCATTGATTTGTCGAAATGCGCATCTGGTGCATAAAAATTGGTATCGTCTAAGTTTTACATAAAACAGATAAATAATCATGTCTGCTAACAATACATATGTAAAAAATGTTCAATGCAAGTAAGGGAAATAAATAATGACGTTTCTGCACTCGATATGCGAAAAATTTCATGATATCAAATTTGTGATTAAAAAAACGTATTAGGAATAATGTAAATTTCTAAAATTTCACATAATTTTCAAGGTCATGTCTTAAAATTTAAAATAGAACTAAAATAAGTTGGAATTGAGGATCAAATGTTTTAATCATAGGCCAAAATACTCATTTTATACAAAATTTAAAGTAAATTAATTAAACTTTTTTTCAGAATCAGTGTTCTGTTTTAAAAGATATACCAACCACATTTTAAAAAATACAACATTTGAATTTTTTCCAAGTCTTAACTACTTGGATTGTAAATCATAAACTGAAATGCACGCATATTAGCATATACATAGAAGTCACATTGGATGAAACATAAAATGTAGTCTCATGTAGCTTTAGAACTTTTCGATTAATCAATCCTTCTGCCAAAAATATAGTCCCTGTGTAACCCTTTGGATTTTTGAATTAAGATAAAATGTTTCGACTAGATATGGTACAGTTATAAATGCGTGATATGTTTGCACCAGTGAGGCCAGTATTGAACCAGTAAACGTTTAATTGTAGCATTCTGCGCAGTTGTGCTGAGAGTTTCTGGAGTGAATATCCTTAAGTAGGGAATTTTTTAACAGTATGAGTTTAACCTTGGAATGTGATATACTTTTGAAAATAAAAAGAAACGAACTTTGACTTTGGTCGTGAATGTGCATGGATTGTTGTATGCCTTTTTTCGAATGCGTATTTATCGTGACAACGCCTTTCATAACAAATCTTTTTTTTTACCATGTGACCATATATTTTCACATGATGATTAAAATAATTTATCTAGGCAATAACGTTGATATACATAAGTACTAAGGTTTCCCTATCTCACATGAGCATTCTTTGCAACAAGACATATCCTTTAGTATCTGAATTACTTTACATCCATATTGGACATCATTGTTTAGCAAATACCTCTTGTACTTGCACGCAACGCGTGTCGATGGTGGGGTTTAATGGCTACTTGATGCGTAATGCAGGTGTGAATATACTGTTACTTAATTTGTGGTGTTTGCGATGTGTTACAACTGTGTGGTATCAGAGCGGTTTGATTGTTACTGAATTTGTGATTTATGTGATATTTTATTGCTGTTTGACGTCAGTGGGGTTTCATTGTTAATGAATTTGTAGTGTCGCATTACTATGTAGTATCAATTTGGTTTTACTTTACTTAATTTGTGATATTCGAGTTGTTTTATTACTGTCTGATATCAGTGTGGTTTGATCGATGCTTAATTTGTGATGTTCGAGATGTTTTATTACTGTCTGATATCAGTGTGGTTTTATCGTTACTTAATTTGTGATGTTTGGGATGTTTTATTACTGTCTGATATCAGTTTGGTTTTATCATTACTGCGTGGTATCTCATTACTGTGTGATATCTCATTACTCTGTGATATCTCAGTGATATATCATTACTCTGTGATATTTCATTACTCTGTGATATCTCATTACTCTGTGATATCTCATTACTCTGTGATATTAGTGTGGTATCCATGATTGTGTTGTTATATTGTAGTATCAGCTTGGTTTTACCTTCACTGAATTTTTGGTGTTCGAGATGGGTTTTTTATTAATGTGTGATATGAGTTTGGTTTTATTTTTACTTAATTTGCGATGTCCGTGATGTTTTAACACCGTGTTATGTCAGTACGGTTTTATTGTTCCTGTCTGTGTAAAGCCAGTTTGGGTCTATTGTTCCTGTCTGTGTAATGCTAGTTTGGGTCTATTGTTCCTGTCTGTGTAATGCCAGTTTGGGTCTATTGTTCCTGTGTGTGTAATGCCAGTTTGGGTCTATTGCTCCTGTCTGTGTAATGCCAGTTTGGGTCTATTGTTCCTGTCTGTGTAATGTCAGTTTTGGTCTATAGTTCCTGTCTGTGAAAGGTGAAGATAACGAACAGTGATCAATCTCATAACTCCTACAACCAATACAAAATAGATAGTTGGGCAAACATTTTTGTAGGGCGTTTCTGGTATGTGCAAGGGTCCATATTTACCATACCCTTATATTTGTGTGTGTAATGCCAGTTTAAGTATATTGCTATTTGTTTGTGAAATTCATGTGTTTCTTTGCGCCTTTAACATATGCTTTTACGGCATTCACCTTAACTTTAGTGTTTGTGTGCTTCATATTTTGAATGATGCCGGGTAATCTCAACTTTATTGTGTGTAGTTCACATTTTGACTGATGGCGGATAACCTTGTCTTTACTGTCTGTATTTCACATTTAGACTTCGAGTGATGCCGGGTAGCCTTGACTTTACTGCCGTGTTTTACACTGTTTTGACTGCAGGTGATGACGTATCACATTGACTGCACTGTTTTTTTTCTCATATCGAATTTGTATTATAACGGGTTACCTTAACATTTTTGTAGGGCGTTTCTGGTATGTACAAGTATCACTGTTTCCCAAACTCTGATATTTGTATTTTTAAGGAGTTTTCAAAATATACCACTGTTCGTTATCTTTGCCTCTTCATGCTATCGGTAGTTGACATTGCAGCGTTGTCGGGTAACCTTAATTATGCTGAAGTATAGCATATTAAAGTACTTACTGACAAGATACGTGAATGGGAGACTTTCATTGTTGTCCAAATCCGGGCAAGCGTTCCTTGGTGTATTTTCTAAACCAAAAAATGAAAACGAATTAAGTAAAGATTGTAATCGTGTTCTGTATTTCGTTGATTAAGATTCATTTGATATACGAGTAAAACGTTCAAAGTCATGCCAGTATGTATAAATTGCATTATATTATATATTTAATGATGTACTAACCACTCTGTCTTGTATGTGATGTGTTACTGCCTATTTGTCATGTCGAAACAAAAGCAAAAGCATAATTGATGAAAACAAGTATATTTTATATTGATTAAAATAATGTGACGAAAAGGTTGTGGAATAAATTTGGAATTAAAAGAATTAATAAATATGCCTCACAGTTGTACTGTTCAATCCCGGTGTGCTGGAGCTTTCTCTGTAGTCGTCTGACAACAAAGCTCTTGTCATATTCTGTGATTGCTTCATCAGTGACCTCCATCAATTTTGACAACTTGCACTTTGCAAACACCGATATTGACCTAGATTTCAAAACATATTCTAATAACATGAATATGTCGTAGCTATTTTCGTATTTCCAGAAACATATAACATGCGTTTGCATTACATTCAAAACTTGTATTTACTATATAAGTACAATATTCTCCAGAAGGTCGTTAAACAATATATACAATATTTCCATGAGGTCAATCCATATATATATCAAACTCAGTGATGTATATCTACGGACAACGACATACAGAGTCCATGCGTTACTTTCTGTTGTTTAAAAGTATTTTTGTGGATTTTAACGAATAAGATAAGCTACATTTCGTTGATATCATTCAACGAAGTACCTATTACTTCATATTTGAGGCTTTAAATGTTTTCCCCCTTTTGTTTACGTCTTATTCAACAATTCATCACCTATATAAACATGCGTCACTCGGCGTAGTTGAAGTTGATAAATAACATAAAATTGACGCTTAGAATAGTAGCATTGAAAGTTTACCGATGTTGTTGGAGTACTAGCGGTCTGAAGTCACATTATGTCCAATACTCTAAAATATAATGCTAAATGCATAAAGACAACTTTCTTAAATATATCACAAAAATCAACATTTGAATTTTAGCCGCTAAAGCACTGTGTGTCTTAGTAAGCCAACACACTAATAGCAAAGGTTGGACTGTATGCTATGTCTGTCCAAACGTTTAGTTGTTGTATTATGTATGTTTCATCAGAAATGTTATACCTGCAGAATTGTTCCTTTGATTCAGACAAAAATATGTTTTTCAGATATTTCAGACAATATTGGTCCCTTTGCATTCCTTTCTTCAGGAATTCAAGCAGATTGTTCTTAAGAAGGTAACCTAAAATTAAAACAAAATAAAACATTTAAGGAACTGTATGGTAATTTACTTTCAACTACTAAATAGGAAAATAAAAACTCACATTTCTCAAACATTTGTTTGGAGTCGTCTGTGTGCAATGTCAGAGCTCTGGTCATGGTTCTGTGGTCTGGGCATTGTATGTTCTTAAGCTGTATTGTCTTCACAAGGCTTTGTGCTAGTCTGTTAGGAAGTAGTATATGTTTCATTTTGAATTACGTATCACAGTGACATTATCAGACCAAACTACTTAGAATATATAATTTTATATACACTTAAGTAGCCATTCACGACACCCCTACCACGCTATAGAAGACAGACCATCATTTACGTCATTGATATTCCATCCATGCTAATTTATTACCATGCATGACGTAAGGGATCCCAGTGCATACGGCAAATTAAAAGGTATATTATGTATGCCTACTACTGCTAGTCACTTGACCAAACCACCTGTGTGCCCCTCATTCCGTGTGCGCATTATTGTTCATTTTATATTCTTTATGGGATTGATGAGATTGATCATCATTCGTTATATTTACTTTATAATCCAACATTTCGTTATCTTTGTTTTTTCACGGATCACTGTTTGTTATCATAAATGTTTCATACATAACTTCCTTACCCACAGTGAAGCAGCGAGGGCGGCAGCAATGAGCTTAAATCTCTGTACATACACTGTAGCCAGTTGTGCAAGGGCAAAAATCCGTACATCTTTTGCAGAAATTCATCATTTACACAGAGATTGTCACCTACAAGGATAAATGGAATTTCCATGTTATATAATTGTATTACAAGTGTGCTGTATGGTTAAATGAAATATATATGTTATGTAATTATATTACATGCATGCTGTATTCATTCACCGTGATAGCGATGGTTATAATGATGACTAAATTATATGATTATTCAGTATGCACAACGAATTAAAATTGTCTTGCTGTGACATTGTGTATACAATCAAATAATTATTTATTGATTGCTTTTTAGCATCCCGTCAAAAGATTTTCACTGATATCTAAACCCTGACAACCTGTAGATGAAGTAACGAAAATTTAAACCTATGATTAGCATTCGGAGTCATAGCAGTGATGGTTCTTTTACGTGTCTAACACCTACTGCGACACGGGACACCGAATCTGAAATAGTCGTTATTCCCAATTCTAAATGCAGAACATTTTTCGAAGGAGGAATCATTATTTATGTTTCCATCTTAGGTTTGACAACCAATGGTTATGGTCGGTGCTCGAACTCACGACTTGTCTGTTAAGAAACGAACCTTCTACAACTGACCTATGGAGACAAATCTGAACTAATAGCAATCCTGACGATGATAATACTAATTGTAATACAAATTATAATATGACATGCATTAATAAAAAAGCAACAGCTATTTTGTACGTCAATTACTTCCAATCTACTCAACTTTTAAATAAGAATCGACTGTCGATATATTCCCACGTTTCCTTCTGGAGTCTGTAATTTCAGTATCCAATTGACATGTTGTAACTGACTTAATAGAACTCACTGCAAAAAGGAACACCACACGACGTCAAATCCGACTGCTTCCTGGGGAAACATACAGGTTCGTCTGTATAAAGGTGTGTACAGTAGTTTTTCTCTGCTTTAAAGATTTCATCATACTCTGTCTCATCTGATGTTTCCTTTTTCCATTCGTTGCACATTTCCCCGTCTTTTGTCTCGTTCCGGTTTCCTTTGTAAATCTTCCCAGGAATTCGACAATCTGTACATTACATATGATACGTATTTCATTTCACAATTCTGTTATCAGTTATTTATACTCAATTCTGACATAAGTGGTCGATTTGAACATATTTAACAAAAGAAGATGTTTTGGGGTATCTAATCGCAATTTATTTTATTTTTTTTTAATTAAATGAATATCCTATTAAATGATTTTTACAAAAAGGTGAAGATAACGAAATTGATCTCCGAACTCCTATAAAGAGTACAAAATTTAGAGTTAGGCAAAGATGGGCACCTGTACATATCGGAATTGGGGTCACGTATCTATGAGGAGTAGGCAATCACTGTCGACCGTTTATTCATTTGACGACGATGAACAAATGTTGTATAACTTTTATTACATTATTTTTGTTCTTTTTGCATAGTGGTGGTAGTTCTGAGAAGATAATGGGGGCAATCCAGGTGGGATATCGCCATAACCTTTCACATACAGCAATGGTCGATCACGAGGATCAAACCCACAGGGGTGAGAAACTAGAGTGTTTACGACTATCCCATCGATCT
This sequence comes from Ostrea edulis, assembly GCF_947568905.1. Classification (NCBI taxonomy): domain Eukaryota; kingdom Metazoa; phylum Mollusca; class Bivalvia; order Ostreida; family Ostreidae; genus Ostrea; species Ostrea edulis. The sequence goes on along the minus strand of NC_079167.1, from coordinate 518,842 downwards.
AGGATCCATAATTGAAGTCCCCATTATATGCATGAAACAGAAAAAAGTGGATATGGGCGTTCCACTTCTCATTAGTCACATCAAACAAATTCATAACAAGGTATTGTAACGATACAGATATAGACAATTTTAATACTAGTAGATTGAAAAAAAATACCCTTTTGGACTTGATATTCCGAGTGATCATGAAAGTGAATCTACGAGTTCAAAGGAGCATATTGGGAGCACTGTGAGTTTCTTAACTTACACATTAATTATGACGTTTTAAACATTAAAATGCAAATCTAAAAAGTAGGGTTGTTAGATCATTTTTACAATTATTGATATTTTATGTCAATTTCTGATTAAATCAATGTAAACTTTTACTTCAAGAATTGGTGTTTTGTTTGGACAAAATCTCTCAACCAAACTAAAGAAACATGTCAATTTGTTCCAGGTCTCTACTACTTGTAACATACATCTCAAGATTGAATTACTTGTAAGAAAAGTGAAGATAACGAACAGTGATCAATCTCATAACTCCTATAAGCAATACAAAATAGGTAGTTGGGCAAACACGGACCCCTGGACACACCAGAGGTGGGATCAGGTGACTAGGAGGAGTAAGCATCCCCTGTCGATCGGTCCCACCCGCCGTGTGCCCTAAGGGTTTCGATAGATACGAAACTATAAATGAAACGAAACAGAGAAATCATGCGTGTTTAAAACTTGTTGATTTTTAAACAATTATTCTGCTACAAAATAGTGTTCCTTAGTGTTCTCAATGGTATATGAAAAAGTTAAGTGATAATGAATACTATGATTGGACGAAAGGAATCAGTATTGATGACAAGATCCACAGTTGGGGTAAAAAAAAACCTCTTATTCTTACACTTTTATCACAGTGGTGGATCACTTAACATAGTAATGCATTCGTTGACATACGGTGGAGTTCATGTGAGATCAAATGCATGTCTGGATATAAAACCACATCGGGATCATATAGCTTGACGAAATATGAAATTAAAAGCGTATGTTTTCCTAAAAAAAAAAATAAGGTTACACAACTCTTTAAAACTCAGCATGATAATTTCACAGACTAAAAGTAACAATGCGATTTTTATATACCAAAGACTGTATCGACATGTGTCACAAACCTCCGATGTGACTACGTATGTCTCAAACTTCCGGTGTGACTATGTATGTCCCTAACTTCCGATGTGTCTATGTATGTCCCCACTTTCCGGTGTGACTATGCATGCCCCTAACTTCCGGTGTAACTATGTATATCCAGTACATCCGGTGTGACTATGTATGTCCATAACATCCGGTGTAACTGTATATGTCCCTAATTTGCAGTTTGACTATATATGCCCCTAATCTCTGGTGTCTCTATGTATGTCCCTAGCTTCTGGTGTGTTTATATATGTCCCTAACTTCCGGTGTGACTATTTATGTCCCCAGCTTTTTTGGGTCGTTATGTATGTCCCCAACTTCTGGTGTGAATAAGTGTGTCTCTAACTTCCGGTGTGACTTTGTCTGTCCCGTACTTCTGGTGTGATTATATATGCCACTAACCTCCGGTGTAATTGAATATGTCCTTTATTTCCGGTGTGACTATGTATGACCCTAATCTTCGGTATGAATAGGTATGTCCCTAACCTTTGGTGTGACTGTCAATGTCCCTATCCTCCGGTGTGACTATGCATGTCTTTAACTTCCGGTGTGTCTATGTATGTCCCTAACCCCCGGTGTGATTGTGTATGCCCCTAATTTCCGGTGTTACTTTGTGTGTCCCTAACTTCAAGTGTGACTATGTATATCCCTAACTCCCGGTGTGATTATGTATGCCCTTAACTTCCAGTGTGATTAGGTATGTCCCTAATATCCGATGATTATACATGTCACTAACCTCTGATGTGAATCTGTGTGTCCTTAATTTCCGGTGTGACTGTGTATGTCACAAACCTCCGGTGTGATTTTATATGTCCTTAACCTCCGGTTTGACTATCTGTGTCCTTATCTTCCGGTGTGACTACATATGTTCCCCACTCCTAGTGTATCTATGTATTTTCCTAACCTCTGGTGTGACTGTGTATGTCCCTATCTTCCGGTGTAGCTATGTATATCCCTAACCTCCGGTGTGACTATGTATGTCCCCAACCTCTGGCGTGACCATGTTTGTCCCTAGCTTTTGATTTGACTATATATGTCCCTGACATCTAGTGTGACTGTGTATGTCCCTAACCAATGGTGAGACTATGTATATCAATTAATTTAAACAGTCACATTGTCATAACGACTATATTACTCGCTAATGAAAACATCAACACTCCCATATAACGCCCCTAGCATAATGCTTGTTTCAGTATTTCGCGAATTCTATGGTCGTTAGAACAATCTAGTTTGCCAGTAAAACCTATCATTGGGTCAAAGGCTGTCTGACGTAGTTCATTTCGATTGTTAGGCCGTTCTTGGCACACTGATTTTGACTACAGATAACTACGTTTACTTGATCAAGATATAGGGCTTACGGCGGGTGTGGCCAGTCGACAAGGGATGTTTACCCTTCCTATACACCTGATCCCGCCTCTGGTATATTCAGGGGTCCGTGTTTACCCAACTCTCTATTTTGTATTGCTTATAGAAGTTATGATATTGATAACTGTTCGTTATTTTCGCATTTCATGTTGGAAATAGGAGGTGCAGGATTTCTTGAGAAACTCAGATATAATTATCTAAAATCAGAAAATGGACACCAATGATGACAATAACGGAAACTGACCTTTATGAACTGAAAATGCGGTGATATACTAATGAACTCAGAATACGTCATCTTTAAATGTTCGGGCTTAAGTTGCAACATAATAGTTCAAATCAATGCCACACATGAGGTATTCAGCTTCTATATTTTATTAGAGTACCCTATCTTAATAGCAGTGTATCACCTGTATATGTGTCCGTGTGTAGCCTACTCTTAGTTTTAGAATCTCTATGTTTTAGGAGAGTAGCCACTGTTTGTTATATTTACCTTTTCAGCAAATGTAATATGTTTTGATCTGAAATATTGTTTGAAATTCGGATGCCTTCTTTCTTACCACACTGTATGTCTGACAGCTGAAGTCTGTCGAGCCGTTTTCCTTTCATGTTTACTGGGTCACTGCATATTGGAACACCAAAGTACCCCATCCTTAAGTTCAGCATTTGACGGAAGTACAGCAACCATTTCATATTACAGTCACAAACCAACGGATTACAATTTATATACCTGGAAAATATTTCATATCAAAGGGTCAGTACAGATCATTCATATGTCGATTTGATATATCCCTGTGAGCTCGAAATAAAGGACACCACAGAGTCGTCCACTTCTGCTTCATACTTAGATATTTTATTGAAAGTAGACATTAACGGCAAACTAACAACTCAACTGTATGATAAACGGGATTATTTCAGCTTCTCCAACATTTATGTAGCAATATTCCATTATCACCTGCATATGGTGTTTATATATCTCAACTGATTCGATATGCAAGAGCTTGTTCTGGGTATAGTCAGTTTTTAAATCGAGGTAAGCTACTGACAAACAAGTTGATGGTACAGGAATTTCAACAGTTTCGATTGAAGTCAGCATTTCGTAAATTCTATGGTCGTTATAACGATCTAGTTCGTCAATACAACCTCGCATTGGGTCAAATGCTGTCTGACGTGTTTCATACCGATTGTTAAGCCGTTCTTGGCACACTGATTTTGACTGCGGATAACTCCGTTTACCTGATCAGGATATGGGGCTCACGGCGGGTGTGACCGGTCAACAGGGGATGCTTACTCCTCCTAGGCACCTGATCTCACCTCTGGAGTGTCCAGGGGTCCGTGTTTGCCCAACTATCTATTTTGTATTGCTTGTAGGAGTTATGAGATTGATCACTGTTCGTTATCTTCACCTTGCATTCAAATGTTGGAGGAAGTTTATATGTTTATATAGCTTTGATATGATGCATTTGCTGTGAGGCATGGACATTTCTATGCACACACCCTTTAAAAAACAGAAGACAGAACACGAATAAACAAAACTATTCCATGTATAAAGAACCATTTCAAAGAAATCTACCGTAGATAGATTCCAAATTATAAACATTTATTATTCTTCTAATCACATCAGTCAAAGTAAGTATATAATTCTTGGTATGGATTTTCTTTGGAAGTTGAACATGTGATATTAGAGTTCCCATTGAATCCACCAAGAGGTGAAACGCATAAACGGGGATATCATTAGCCACTTGCAAACAAATCAATTATAACGTTACATGGAAAACAGCATAAGCAAGTCATGGAAATATTTGTAGTGGAATAGCTACCTCCCGATATTAACAACATGAGTCAATCTATGTGGATTTTGAAAGGGGAGGGATTGAATGTATTTGTGACTGCTGTTGAGGTCAAGAGAGAAGCGCCCTTCACCGGATGAAATGCCAGTTAGTCAACACAAAGATGCTTGAATGTCTACGGAAATATGTTTGAATTCCATAGTTCTGTCATTCAATGAACTTCTCACACCTTTCAGTAACATTTCTGTCAACTAAGGGACATAGTTAAATCCTGGACTTTAGCCAACAGTATCTTGTGTCTAGTCGACTGATTGATTAGCGTTTGTTCTTTCACCAAACGTTTTGCATTTAGAAATGAATAATTCTGAGGTGTACGTGGCGTAATTTTGCAAAAGGTAGGTAATTGATCATGATCAAACACACAAAATGGGCTTAATATAAGGCCAACGTGTAAAATCACAGTTTGAAAGCAAATATTACTTAACGTAATGCAATATGTATGTTTTGACAGGATAATCGTATATTTTATAACATTTGAAAGCACATCTTGATGTGATACAAACAGTAAAATTTATTTTAAGGTCAATTACGAAGGATACATGCGAATCACCCCTCTTAAGCACCTGATCCAATCTTTGGGGCCAATACAACCTATCATTGGGTCAAATACTGTCTGAGGTGCTTCATACCGATTATCAGGCCGTTTTTGGCACACTGATATTGACTACGGATAACGCCGTTTACCTGATCGGGATATACGCCTCATGGCGGGTGTGACCGGTCGACAGGGGATGCTTACTCCTTCTAGGCACCTGATCCCACCTCTGGTATATCCAGGGATCCGTGTTTGCCCAACTCTCTATTTTGTATTGCCTACAGGAGCTATGAGATTGATCACTATTCGTTATATTCGCATTTCATTTAACCTTCTAGCATCTATCTCTGCTGGCAGATAGTCTGTCCCAGAGGATACTTGTCGCTCGATATATGTCCTTTCATAAATATAAGCAATAACGATACAATACTGACTGACACGTCACCCAGTATAAATACGTCACATTGTGGAGTGTATAAGGGACACAAGCTCTGACAGATTGGTTGGTGTCCCACGAATTATTCTTCGAATATCAAAGATTTGTCATTTGTCAAATGTACAGTCAAATGATCTTTGGTAGAGAAATTAACATTCATTTAGCCATATTAAAGGTTGTCATGTTCTTTTAAGAGATATTTTTGATGATTCCTTTAGGAAATGAAACTTATAATTATTTTTTGATGCATGTATTAAATGAACAAATGGACGGAAAACTTCATCAAAGCGCTTAGCAATATAAAATAGAGAGTTGAGCAAACACACACCCCTGGATATACAAGAGGTTGGATCAGGTGCCTAGTAGAAGTAAGCATCCCCTATTGACCGGTTCATTTACATATACATAGACATGTACATATCTACAATGCTTCGTACATTACCTAGTTTTCTAGTAACTAAGTACACCAAGCATAATCGTCACACTTCACAGTGACTTTGCACACAACACACACTCTAATAAATAATGACGTTTCCTTGACTTGTCTTCAAATGATAATTTCAAGATTACTTTCTCATTGTTAAGTTCAAACAAGTCGTAAAATGTATGTATATTCAAATCATATTATCACACAAAGCGCAGTTGGAGGGTTAAAACCAGTTAAGTAATTAACTATTCATCTCACAAGGAAAAGCAGGGGATGTGTTACCTATGTAAACACCTAATTACCACGGCCGGACTAGCCCTGGGCATTTACTGCTAATTATACCATGGAGTGGTGGTGAGAAAAATCGAGTGAAAAACAATAAAGTTGTGTTCTATGGGACCCAAACTTCACTTTTAGACATCAAATACTATAAAAGATCAAAATCTCAAGAGAGAAAAATAATACGTTTCTTTGCGTAATATCGAGAACCTAGAAATATCGAAGTTTGAGCCATCGAGGTTCACCTGTAATTGTTTACATGACAGGTCACAAGATATGTTGATTTGAAAAAAAAAATTATTTCAGATTTACTAAAAGTTCTTATATTTATTTACAATTTACAACAGATTTACGGCACGTCTAGCATATGTTGTGGCACACCCCGTTCAAAGTTACACCATGACAGTTGCTGTTTTCGTGGGGAAGAAAGATTTGGGGCTTGGTATGAAATATTCTGGATCCTGCGTTATATGAAAGGTGAAGATACCAAACAGTGATTAATCTCATGACTCATATAAGCAATATAAAATAGAGAGTTGGGCAAAAACGGCCCCAAGACACACCAGAGGAGGAATCAGGTGTCTAGGAGCAGTAAACATCCCCTGTCCACTGTCGACCGGTCACACCCGCCGTGAGCCCTACATCTTGATCAGGTAAACGGAGTTATTCGTAGCCAAAATCAGTGTACAAAGGACGGCCTAACAATCAGTATAAAACACGTCAGACAGCATTTGATCCAATGCTAGGTTGTATTGGCAAACTAGATCGTTTTAACGAGCATAGAATTTGACTTTAAACGAAACTGTTGAAACCCCTGTAACATCAACTTGTTTGTCAGTAGCTTGCCTCGATTTAAAAACTGACCATACGCAGAACAAGCTCTTGCGTATTGAATCAGTTGAGAGATATAAACACCATATGCAGATGATAATGGAATATTGCTACATAAATATGGAAAGTTGACGATGGAGATGCCGAAATCATCCCGTTTGTCTACAAGTAAAAGACCGGGGGTTCTCTGAATTTGGGACCTTTTAAACAAAGTGACTACAGGTCCGTCTAATGAACAATGTTAGACAGTGACTATTTTTTTGGCGATACGATAACATATTCATAACGTGTTACTTCTACTAACTCTCCTCTGTTTTGAGTCTCGCTTATCATAGCAAAGTTTGTATTCAGATAGATGGATACTTTTATCCCAAACTTTCACCTGTACGTCTAAATCGGGTTTTAAAGAACCTCCCCACTTTAGCTGTAGCTTGTGGTCCTTTTTTACCACCCTTCTTTTCAAAGAAAAAAAGATTATACTTGTTGATGAATATTAAACACTGATGTATCTCCAGTATGTTGACAGTCCTTTTCCCCTGGGATATTGGAAGATAAGGGTAGAAAACGTTTTAAATGGTTATCCTCAGCCTGAAAACTATAGAATTATTACCCAAATTGAGACGGCTTTCCTTTATTCATGATATTTAATCCCACAACAATGTGCCATTTATACAACTTGAACTTGTTGAAATTCCCTGACGCGCATGCGGTTATTTATAGATACCTAACATAGGCGTACTTTCTAGATAGATTTACTTTATAAATGTTTTCTTTTACATGCTGTTTTAAAGGGAAAATTAAAAACTTCGATACATGAACTTCGGATCATACAACTTTAAGCAGATAAAATAGACTGAATGCCTGACAGATTCCAATTCTCTTTTATTTTTAGCCATCATAAAGTGATAAGATATATAGAGAATCCAATTGTTGATCTAATCTGTTATATGAAGTTTCAGAGTTAACAGACGCCATGCAGCGAGCACCCAGAGTGAATTCCACGTCCTCATGTGTGTCAGGTAGGCATGGATACAATACAATCTATTGTTTTAGATATGAAATTAGAAATGTCGGAAATCTCTGTTTAATATCATATTTTTTTGATTAGAAGTTTCGCAGAATTTCGTTGCGCTCAACATTTACTAGGCTGTATGTTAGGATTGGTACTTAAAATTAAAACTGAGACAACGATTGAATATTTTGTTTTATATAATTATGCAAATGATGATGGTGATGATGATAATATGTTCATAACAATGATAATAATGAAACTGGAGGGTGAAGCATCAATGATTTTTTTTTTTTTAGATCTTAAAGATGTTGTCTATATAGAGGGGTTTAGAGAGAGAGAGAGAGAGAGAGAGAGAGAGAGAGAGAGAGAGAGAGAGAGAGAGAGAATGTTGAAATATGTATTCTTTGTCGATTAAAATCCAAATAACACGGACATAGCAACAGGAAGAGCAAGGGGCTGCCCCCTCCCCTATTTGGTATGTATACTGTATGACAAACGGGATGATTTTAGCTTCTCCATCGTCCACTTCCCATATTATGTAGCAATATTCCATTATCACCTGCAAATGGTGTTGATATATCTCAACTGATTCGATATGCAAGAGCTTGTTCTGAGTATAGTCAGTTTTTAAATCGAGGCAAGCTACTGACAAACAAGTTGATGGTATAGGGGTTTTAACAGTCTCGATTGAAGTCAGCATTTAGCAAATTCTATGGTCGTTATAACGATCTAGTTCGTCAATACAACCTATCATTGGGTCAAATGTTGTCTGACGTGTTTCATACCGATTGTTAAGCCGTTCTTGGCACACTGATTTTGACTGCGGATAACTCCGTTTACCTGATCGGGATGTAGGGCTCACGGCGGGTGTGACCGGTCGACAGGGGATGCTTACTCCTCCTAGGCACCTGATCCCACCTCTTGTGTGTCCAGGAATCCGTGTTTGCCCAACTATATATTTTGTATTGCTTGTAGGAGTTATGAGATTGATCACTGTTCGTTATCTTCACCTTTAATCAATTTCCGTTTATTTATAAAACTTCCAAACTATTTCATCTGCAGTTTTTGTTCACTTTGTTGAATGTTCTGTGTATATATTTGAATGTAGAGAATGTATGAAACTCTAATGAGTATACAAATAAAACGAAGAGTATTAGTAACAATATAAAAGAAACAGTGTCAATTGTCATCCATCAGCATGCGTGCTGTATAGTAAGTAATTTACATACACAAGTAGATGTATACACTGAGCGTTCTGAGAATATGGAAATATAAAGTAAGAAGTACATGTGAAAGGTAAAGATAACGAACATTGAGTATTTACAATGGATCATGTTTCTAGTACGAAAATATACAGTGGCATAGTGGTGCGCAAATATGCGCACTGCGTTCAGGTACAATATAAGTTAACAATATGCATATTTGAAATGGTGCCACTTGATTTTGTAGATCACAAAAATTGTTATAAAGATATCAATGAGAAACGGAGTAGGTACCCGTGGAAGCAAGAAGGTCAGATTAGTTTCATTGCCTGCCTTATAGCTCCCCTACCCTGAATTGTTGTTTACGTGAAATGATTAGAAATAACCAGGCATGTAGAATCATGGGGGATTGCCATCCCCTTTTATAATGACCATAATTTGTGGTTTGTAATGCAATCAAATATACATTGGTGAGTGTTCCCCTTTAATTTTTACAGTGGTATTGAATGAAGAGAAAGTAAATAAGCTTTCAAGCCCCGATATAATCCCCTTCCCATTGAGTAAGTAACTGAAAATGAGGGAATTTCCATTTTTATTTGAGGCATTATAAGACACTCCCTCCCCCTTGCGAATTAATTTTTTATTTATTTGTTCTTTTCTTGTTGTCTTGTCAAGATTGTTTCATTTCTGGGTTAGGGTTGAGATTCCTCGCGATAGCTCATTGGTAGAGCTTTCGCGTCGTAACCGGGAGGGGGTACCTGTAAAGTGCGAAACGAAATCGAAACGAAACGAAATATACCGAAACGAAACGCGAAATCCACCGAAACGAAACGAAATATGCCGAAACGAAACCCACCGAAACGAAACGAAACCTACCTAAGCGAAATGAAACAAATTGTGTAACCGAACTCTTTTAATTATAATAATTAAAAATGGCATCTTAGGCCCCTGTGAAAGTTACCACATATCAATAAAATTCGCCTCCCCTTTGATGTTTGACTGATACAAAGTTTTAAAAGTTGGAAGGGTGGGGTGGGGGTGAGTAAGCACAAAGTACATAAATACCATGTGCAATTAGTTTCGGATCCATAAATTTCAGAACGGAGGGTTACAGTCTCACAGGTCAGAGGTTTGGGGAAGCACACTAAACGAGGAGTGGGGTCGCCGGCGTTGGATCCGCCTTTGGGCATACATACATGTTTCAGTATTTTTTGCTCTAAAGATAAATCTATGTATACATGTGGATATTGTGTATTTGTATGTAGTATATCAAACGATGGATTCTGAGTATGTCCTCCCGTTCTCTTTGTAATTTCTGCTTCCCATGTTCATAAGCCTTTTTATTTTACAAAATGCTGACCTCCTCCTGATATTATTGCATTAAAAAAATTCCGTTTTCCGTCCCGTTTTCAATTCCCCGTCTTAGCAACACCCCAAATGTATAGAGTTATCTTTAGACCCACTACATATCAATAATAATTTTTAATAATACATGTATATATATCTTACTGAATTGCATTCATATAATATGGTATACTATTCATTTTTTTTCCATTATTGAAAGTACTCGCACCTCAGCAGTTAGAGATAAAATAAGAGGTTAAGAGCTCTTCCTGCTTTCAGCTTTCTCAGATCCTATTTTCTTCAAACAATGTATCTATGCCCAAAAGCGGATCCAACGCCGGCAACCCCACCCCTTGTTTAGTGTGTTTCCCCACTCTTTATGGATCCGAAACTAATTCCACATGGTATTTAATCAACTTCGGATATGTACTTTGTGCTGACTCACCCCCTTCCAACTTTTAAAACTTTGTATCAGTCAAGCCGAAAGCCTACATCAAAGGGGAGGCGAATTTTATTGATATGTGGTAACTTTCACAGGGGCCTAAGATACCATTTTTAATTATTATAATTAAAAGAGATCGGTTATACAATCTGTTTCGTTTCGTTTCGGTATATTTCGTTTCGTTTCGGCGGATTTCGTTTCGTTTAGGTAGATTTCGTTTCGTTTCGGCGGATTTCGTTTCGTTTCGGCGGATTTCGTTTCGTTTCGATTTCGTTTCGCACTTTACAGGTACCCACTGGGAGGTCGTGAATTCAAGTTCCGCTCGTTTCATGGCCACCTCAAACTTAAGACGTAAACATTTGTAGATCTAGTGATTGCCAAATTTTCGGCGTTTAGAAGTGAAAATCAAGGGTGTTTCGGATATGATCTTAATTAACTACAGCTGGTGATGTCTCAATATCAGTGTAAAATTCTCGATGGGACGTAAAACAAACAAACCAACAATCTTCTGGCTTGACTTCCCCATCTTTGAAAAACGATGCTATATGATTGAAGGGTACCTGTAAAGTGCGAAACGAAATCGAAACGAAACGAAACGAAATCTACCGAAACGGGACGAAATCTACCGAAACGAAACGAAACCCACCGAAATGAAACGAAACCTACCGAAACGAAACGAAACAGATTGTATAACTGAACTCTTTTAATTATTGTAATTAAAAATGGTATTTTAGGCCCATGTGAAAGTTACCACATTTAAATAAAATTCGCCCCCCCCCCCCTTTGATGTAGGTTTCAGCTTGACTGATACTAAGATTTAAAAGTTGGAAAGGGGGGGGGGGTGAGTAAGCACAAAGTACATATCCGAAGTTGATTAAATACCATGTGGAATTAGTTTCGGATCCATAAATTTCAGAATGGAGGGTTACAGTCTCACAGGTCTGGGGAAACACACTAAACGAGGAGTGGGGTCGCCGACGTTGGATCCGCCTTTGGGCATAGATACATTGTTTGAAGAAGCTGGTGTCTGCGAAAGTTGAAAGCAGGAAGAGCTCTTAACCTCTTATTTTATCTCTAACTGCTGAGGTGCGAGTACTTTCAATACTGGAAAAAATTAAATAGTATATTATATTATATGAATGCAATTCGGTGAAATATATATGCATGTATTATTAAAAATTATTATTGATATGTAGTGAGTTTAATGATAACTCTATACATTTGGAGTGTTGCTAAGACGGGGAATTGAAAACGGGACGGAAAAGGGAAAATGTTTATTCAATAATATGAGGAGGAGGTCAGCATATTGTAAAATCAAAAGGCTTATGAACAAGGGAAGCAGAAATTACAAAGAGAAAGGGGGACATACTCAGAATACATCGTTTGATATAGTACATACACATACACAATATCCACATGTATACATAGATTTGTCTTTAGAGCAAAAAATACTGAAACATGTATTTATGCTCAAAGACGGATCCAATGCCGGCGACCCCACCCCTCGGTTAGTGTGTTTCCCCATACCCCTGATCTGTGAGACTACAACCCTCCATTCTGAAATTTATGGATCCGAAACTAATTCCAAATGGCATTTAATCAACTTCGGATATGTACCTTGTGCTTACTCACCCTCCACCCTTTTCCAACTTTTAAAACTTTGTGTCAGTCACGCCGAAATCCTACATCAAAGGGGAGGCGAATTTCATTTATATGTGGTAACTTTCACAGGGGCCTAAGATACCATTTTTTATTTTTATGATTAAAAGAGTTCGGTTATACAATCTGTTTCGTTTCGTTTTGGTAGGTTTCGATTCGTTTCGGTGGGTTTCCTTTCGGTAGATTTCGTTTCGATGTCGTTTCGCACTTTACAGGTACCCATGACTGAAAGATAATTCATGGGAGTGATAGCAGAATTGGTAATTTGTCTGTCACATACCACAATCATCAAATGTTAGGGGGTAGTTGGAGGAAAACTGGGAAAGCTGGCCTCCCAGAATTTCTTGACAAATAGACAAAAAATAAGAATAAGATTCCTAATTCGTAGGGGGTATCCTATATTGCCTCAAATATAAAAGAAATTCTGTAATATTCACGTTCGTAACCCGTGGATGGGTGTGTGGGTGTGCACACGCTCGTGGGTGTTTATGTGTGTGTGTGTGTGTGGATATTTTACTGCTATTTCAGTAGCTGCCCTATCCGATTTTATTCTGACGTTTTCAGGATAGGGCTACAATTACATAGGACCTCCGTAATGGTGCAAAACGATTTTATGAATAACCGATAATAAGCTCCGTGTTTAGTCCCAAATGTTGTTTACACCAAAAGGAGTACCAACTTTGTGCTCGGGCATGTCTAATAAAGGTGTTTTTCATTAAATGTCATCTACAGCATGCAAAAATCTTCGTCTGCTCCGCCATGCTTGTTATCGCGAGATCTCGTAGGTGGATCCATTGAAAAACCTAAACATTGGCAATCAGCACAAAAATGTAGTTATTCGAGCCATTTCGACAAAGAAAGGAAAATCATATGGTTGGGTTAGGGTAACCCTAACCCTAACCCAGAAAGAATTTACACTCTGCTGTTCGGTTTTTAACTTGATATTAAATTCAAACCTTTTCAATACCGACGAAATAGCTTTCTCCTCCGTATTAGTCCATTGATGTCCATATTACCTTATATGGTATATGCAAATAACTTGATAATTGGAAGTTGAAACTTCAGTACATCAAACATGGCGCACAAATATGATTCGAGAAATTGGAATTTATCGAAATTGTTGAGGGTCTCAAAAATCGTAAGTTGCAGGTTGTAAATTTATATATTGACTAAGAAACATATAATATAATTTTATTTGCGTAAAGAAAGTCAGCAATGTTGAGACTGATCGAAAATGTTGCGGGAGTGAATCACTCCCGCATTTGCACCATTACGGAGATCCTAAGGAGTTGTAAAAAAAATTGGAGAGGGATACATTATTGCAGCTTCTGTTTCAGGACTTTAAAGCTTACATTCTTCTTATTAACTGCTACTCACTGCAACTGTTAAAATAGGGGTATTTAACCAATACATCGTTTGCATTACAAATTAACAAATAGCGCCAATACTCTCGATATCCATTGAGGTTGACATAGGCATCGCATCTTTGCGTACGGGAAGGGTAGATTGAGTTGCTAGCCTTGTTATATGTAAGGTGAAGATAACGAACAGTAATCAATCGCAAAACTCTTATAACTTAAAACTTATACGGTATCAATTTTGATGCACCAGATGCGCATTTCGACAAATAATGTCTCTTCAGTGATGCTCAAGCTGCAATTTTGGAAATTCGAAATAATGATAAGCAATACAAAATAAGAGAATGGGGCAAAAAAACCCCGGACCTTATGGGTATACTAGGGGTGGAACCAGGTGCCTAGGAGGAGTATGAGCCCCCTATCGACCGGTCACACCTGCGAGTCACACACAATCTTATCAGGTTTGGCTACCGGTACTCGGTATCTACCGTGCCGAGGAATTGTTACAAATCCCTCGTGCTTCAACATATAGAGGATAAGAACTTTTATGTAAAACTACCAGAAAATCCCGATAAAAATATTTTGAGGAATTTAAAACAGATGTGCCGAAAACACGGACACTTGTTAAAAGAAAAAGAATTTGACTATTTAACAAATTTCGAAATGAAAACTAGTAATTTCTATGGGCTACCGAAAATACACAAAAGCAACCACATCAAGACCGCTATTGAAGAACAAAATCAAACATACATAACTACTAGTTAACCTATGGATCTAAAACTACGACCAATTGTGGCTGGACCTGCATGTCCAACACACAGACTCAGTAATTTTATAGATATTTTGTTAAAGGATCTATGCCAAAAAGTTCCTAGCTACATTCGGGATAGTATGGATTTTCTTAACAAACTCCCAGAAACTGTAGATCAGAATACCTTACTTGTAACGTTTGATGTAACGAGTTTATATACAAATATCCCACATGAATTTGGAATAGAGGCTATAACCTTTTGGATAGAAAAACACCCGGAACTTATCCCAAGAAATTTCTCAATGGAATTTATTATAGATTCCATAAAATTCATTTTGGAAAACAACACATTTCATTTTGATGGCGAATTCTACAAACAAATCAATGGAACAGCAATGGGAACTAAAATGGCCCCTGCATACAGCATTTTAGTAATGGGATATTTCGAAGAAATGTTATATCGAAAAGTCGATGAGGAAATGAGTCAAGAGCTTGGACAAAATCTGAGGAATTCATGGAAAAGATATCTAGATGACTGTTTTATATTTTGAGGAAAATCCGAAGAAGATCTGATCAAGTTTCATAATTTGTTGAATACACTCAATCCAAATATCCAGTTTACCATGGAATACAGTGATACTTCGATTCCCTTTTTGGACATCAAGGTGATAAAACATGAAACCAACATCCTAACTGATATATTTTACAAAAAAACGGACACACACACACACACACACACACACACCAATATTTGAATTTCAAATCATGCCATCCTACACACACCAAAAGGAATATCCCGTACAATTTGGCCAGAAGGATTTGCACTATTGTTAAAGATGAAAATACTAAAGACCAAAGACTGGCGGAATTGAAAATATTTCTTACTGCGCAGAATTATCCGGAAACACTCATTCTTTCAGCCATATATGAAGCAAAGAAAATTATACAGCATACACTTAGAACAACAAGAGAAAAAGAACACGATCCTTTCCTGATACCATTTATGACAACTTACAACCCAAAATATATAAATATCTTTCAGGAAGCTAAGAAAGAATTTTACAGTTATCGAACGTGATTTAGAACTTCAGAAAATTATTCCCAAATCCGACCTACCCCACAGCCAAAGACAACCATGTAACTTGAAAAAAATATTAACAAAAGCCAAATTCAATTCAACGCCTGAAAAATACACAGTTTCTACATGTGGTGACTCAAGGTGTGGTACATGTCCCTTCCTAAAAACAGGACCTTCTATTACTTTTAAATGCGGAAAATATTTTACTGTAAATGATAACATGTCATGCAAGTCGAAAAACTTACTATACTGCATTATTTGCAACGGGTGTGGCGAGGAATATATTGGACAAACCGGAACACAACTAACAGCCAGGATGCGTGTCCATCGCCAACAAATTAACGATCCCAGTACAAAAAATACCCCATGCAGTGAACACTTTGACAAAGTGCTAGAGGCAACTACAGCGTATTTCCATTTTATAAACTTAAAACAGAATCAACGTCCATGAGACTTGCTTTAGAAAATTATTTCATTAAACTGTTTTCTATGGAATTCCATATGCGACAGCCAACTGTCAACTGCTTACTGCTAACTGCCAACTGCTTACTGCTTACTGCGTTCTCACTTAGAACAAATACGATTACATGTGTACACATGAATAAGGGAAAGAAAGAAAGATCACCTGATATGCAGTGAATACTTGTCACCAAGAATGGCCGTGATTTCTAACACAGTGTAGCCTTTCTTGAAATAGTTCTCTACAAGGCCGTCCATACTGACTACATGTACATAAACAGTAAGCAATTGCAAATAAGCAGTTGGCAGTAAGCAGTAAACAGTTGGCAGTAAGCAGTTGGCAGTAAACAGTTGGCAGTAAGCAGCTGGCAGTAAGCATTAAACAGTTGGCAGTTGACAGTTGGCTGTCGTATATGGAATTCCATAGTTATACCTTTCTTAATTAAATCTTCTATGCTGTTTCCAGCTACTGTTGTTTTTTTTTCCATTCTGTCATTTGTCCAAACCTTGAATCACGGCATTGTGATCGGTTCGAATAGGTGAAATTTTCCATACCGCTGCTTTTATAGTTTTTTTTCCACACATGCGCAGAAGTGAGAACGCAGTAAGCAGTTGACAGTAAGCAGTTAGCAGTAAGCAGTTGACAGTTGGCTGTCGTATATGGAATTCCATAGTTTTCTCCTAAACTAAACAAACTTTAATAAATGCATATATGAAAAATTCTGATTGTTAAACCTCTTAATTCATCAACTTTTATCATGTAAATGTTCATGCTTATTTTGTCCAAGTCACCTTTCCCGAACTTTGTATTATGACGTCATGTATATATTCCCTCCTTGCAAAAACTATCATGACGTCATGACGTCACAATAGACGTCTCTAAGATAAACAACTTTGTGTTCATTATTTGTATTCACCTGAGGATGGATGTTAAAATCCAGAAAGTGCTAGTGATTTAAATATATTTTGGAACTGTATATTTTCCTGCTTTTTTATTGAATTATTTTGACTGTGTCATATCAACTCTTTCTATTTGGATTATATATATAAGTAGCGCTTTAGGAGCATAACAAAACTTCCTTTAATAGGGAAGTCGTTGTGGCCGAGTGGACTTACGCACTGGTTTGACAATCTTGCTAGGCGGTGGGTGCCGTACGTCGCTGGTTCGACCCCGGGCTGGGGCGAAAATTTTCAGTACCTAGTTGTGATTATTTAGTGCTTTATATATTAATTAATTGATTATCACATGTATCGTTTAGATCCTAGGGGTAAACGTAAGCTTGGGTGTTATAATTGTTTGTTTGTGCTTTATATATATATATATATATATATATATATATATATATATATATATGTGTGTGTGTGTGTGTGTGTAAGACTCCAAAGTGCGATGGGACTCCAAAGTGCGCCAAACCCCGATGGTCTGCGCCAAACCCCGATGGTGTGACACGCCAAAGTGCGATGGCCCACACTCATGCGCCAAAGTGCGATGGTCTGACACGCCAAAGTGCGATGGTGTGTCACGCCGAAATCCATTGGTTTGTAAAGGACACAGTGTTGTGGTACAGACGGTACCAACCGTGTGTTGTTTCACTAAAATATCAGTGCAAAATTCATGCATAAAAATAAGAAGTTCCAAATTATTTCATTACCATCTAGTTGTCGTGTTATTAAACACAAAATTTGCCAACGCAAAATCGTATAGAATGCTTTGCATTATAAAATATCCCCAGGATTTTATTACGTGTACGTCACAAGTAATAAATGATAATGAATTAAAGAATGTTTGGGCGAAATAGATAGTTCGACAACAAATGTACTTTGCCGTTCTCACTATCCTCAACCTTGTATACCTTGCCGTTGCTGTCGTCCGTGTTTCATTTCTTCGGTTTTATTTTGAAAGACGTTAAGCATGATGTCACAATGACGTGACGTCACAAACGTTATTGAACTCCGCACCATCGGACTTTGGCGTGGCCATTGTCCGTAACGTTAACAAACCATCACACTTTGGAGCAGAGCATCCCACTTTGGCATGACCATCGCACTTTGAAGCGACCATCGCACTTTAGAGTCTGTCGACAGGTCATATCCGCCGCGAGTCCTGTATCTTGATCAGGTAAACGGAGTTATCCGTAGGCAAACTCAGTGTGCCAAGAACTTCCTAACAATCGGCATGAAACACGTCAGACAACATTTAACCCAATGATAGGTTGTATTGGCAAACTAGATCGTTATAACGACCATAGAATTTGCGAAATGCTGATTTTAAGTGAGACTATTAGAACCCCTGCACCATCAACTTGTTTCTCAGTAGCCTGGGATTGTTTACTCCTGCTAGGCACCTGATCTCACCCCTGGTATATCCAGGGGTCCGTGTTTGTCCAACTCTCTTTTTTGTAGTCCTTGTGGGAGTTATGCGATTGATCACTCCATTTTCTCAACTTTCTACAGAAACCTGGACACATCATGTATGATCTTATCTTGTCCACTACTATAGCAATCAATTTCAGCAATTTTTTATATTCCTATGAAGCAGAATTTATTTAAAAACTTCCACGTGAGAAGAAAAAATATCAAACTTCAATTCGACATTTAGATATATTGACGATGTATTATCAATTAACAATGATAAATTTCATTCATATGTCAATTCAATATAACCCAGTGAACTCGAAATAAAAAACACCATATAGTCGTCCACTTCTGCTTCATATCTAGATATTGTATTGAAAGTAGATATTAACGGCAAAGTAACAACTCAACTTTATGGCAAACGGGATGATGTCAACTTTTCCATCGTCAACTTCCCATATTTATGTAGCAATATTCCATTATCACCTGCATATGGTGCTTACATCTCTCAACTGATTCGATACGCAAGAGCTTGTTCTGCGTATGGTCAGATTTTAAATTGAAGCAGGCTACTGACAAACAAGTTGATGGTGCAGGGGTTCCAACAGCAAAATCAGCATTTCGCAAATTATATGGTCATTATAACGATCTAGTTTGCCAATACAACCTATCATTGGGTCAAATGTTGTCTGACGTTTTTCATGCCAATTGTTAAGCCGTTCTTGTCACACTGATGTTAACTACGGATAACTCGTTTATCTGATCAAGATATATGGCTTAAGGCGGGTGTGACAGGTCGACAGGGAATGCTTACTACTCCTCAATCTCATAACTCCTTTAAGCAATACAAAATAGATAGTTGGGTAAACACGGACCCCTGGACACACCAGAGGTGGGATCAGGAGCCTAGGAGGAGTAAGCATCCACTGTCGACCGGTCACACCCACCGTGAGTCCTATAGGGGACGCGCTGATTGGCTATCATAAAAATCACATGAACATGACCCCTAGTCGGGTTATCTCAGATCTTCTTAAGCAGAGTATACGGCGCTGATCTAAGAAGTCTGATTTTAATTAGATTGTGTACAAGGTGCAAACACGTAGGACTATATCTGGAAATACTGTATTGTATATAGTGCAAAGAAATTGAATAGAAACATGCTTTTCAAAAGAAATGCAAATGTATGAATGTATGTACAAACAAAATAGCGTGAAACAGTAAGATTTATTTTGTGCTCAGTCATCATACGCATGATAGAATTTGTCGTTTGATTATCTTAACAAATCACATGATTTTAAATAGAATGCCACAATATATCTCATAAACCACTTGAGCTATAATTATACTCAGAAATGCGAACAGTCATAGAGAGAAAACAATCAATCTGCTGAAGAATAGCAATTCCCAACGCTGTTGTTTATTCATGGCTGCAGTCAAAACCACGATAAACAATCACGGAATGGGGTAATACATCGCTGGGGAAGCGTGATTAAATGAACAATCCGCATTAGATGTGTTGTATATATTTTTTGGTGGAGAGAATACTTACTTACCCCAGCACCCGATTTCGTCTCATATTCTCAAAGGTTTGCGCTTGCCCAACTCTCAAATTTGTATTCTTTATGGGGTTTGTGAGATTGGTCGCTTTTCGTTATCTTTAATATTGTGTGATTTATACTTTGAGTTAGGAGTAACACCATCGCTGAAAATCAGCATTTTTCACATTTGATTGTAATTTTAGGAAAAGAGAGCTCAACATAATTTAACGAAAACAGATAAAATCGAATGCATTATATGCGAAAATGATTATCGATATCCCTATGACAGGGGTGTACAATTTCACACTGATGAAGAACAATTGTATTCATTGATAAAATCTTCCACGAGCATGCAATTGCCAGTGTATGATATATTTCTGACTCACATTTCTGTTTAAGATACGTTGGAAACAAATTACTGGAAAACAGTGATACATGGCAACATGTTTAAAGATTGTTCAGTGTATATTCGGTGGATATCGATTTCAGAGAAAATAGACTGGAGAAAATCTAAATCAATTTCATTTTTCATGCATTAATGTATAAAACGTTCCATGTGCTATGTATAAACATATGCTATTGCATTTTGTAATTTTAGATGATCATTTCCTTTTTATTTTATTTTGTTTTCAGAAATTCAAGTATATTACACTTACAACCGATTTAAGTTCACCAGGCTGGAGATTGCTTTCTGTGGTATCTCACTTAGTTCATTCCTTTCTAGGTACCTGAAATAGGAGCATATGTATACAGTTAGTGCTAGTGCTGTCCCTGATATAACTGAATATATGCGATCGATACGTGTTAAAACGTTTTCGACTACGAGTGAAAAGAGTCACCACTCAATAAGAAAATCTTGAAAAATGAAGATAACGAACAGTGATCAATTTCATAACTCCTATAAGCAACACAGACCCCTGGACACACACACACACACACACACACACACACACCACACACACACACACACACACACACACACACACACACACACACACACACACACACACACACACACACACACACACACATATGCAAGGTGAAGATAATGAACAGTGATCAATCTCATAACTCCTATAAGCAATACAAAATAGATAGTTGGGCAAACACGGACCCCTGGATACACCAGGGGTGGGATCAGGTGCCTAGGAGGAGTAAGCATCCCCTGTTGATATATATATGTATATATATACAATGCACTGAATGATCAACGACACGAACAACCAGATTGTCAAATTTTCGGGACGACCTGTCCCTTCACAGGACAAACGAAGATAATTGCATAATATGGTCAATATTAAGAGAGAATAATAACAAAATAACAAAAACTACATATAAATACATCTAACAGTACAACTACACTAATCTACAAACGTATTTACACCGCAGACTACATGTTTTGGGGGTTTTAGGCTTGCCAATCACTGTTAAATTGATTGATTGATGTTTTCCGCCACACTCAACAATGTTTCAGTCATCTGGTGGCGCCCAGTTTTTATTGGTGGAAGAGAGAACCCAGATACCATGTACCTGGAAAGAGACCACCAACCTTCCGAAAGTAAACTGGGAAACTTTCTCACCGGTGCGAGTGGGATTCAAACCCGCGCCGACAGAGGTGAGAGGCCGTGTGTTTTTGAGCGCGATGCTCAAACCACTCGGCCACGGAGGACCCCCAATCACTGTTAAAAGCGGAGAGAATAAGGACATGTCGTATTCGTCCAAAGAGCTGATCCACAATGTACGAAGTAGTAAAAATAGACTTAATTAATCTCAGGTGGAACGAGTTAACCATATTACGCTGATAAATAGTAGAACTAACTCGTACCCAGAGATATTATCTTTTAAACTATGCAATAAGATTAAATAATTCTTAAATTGTAAAAAAAAAAAAAAAACAAAAAAAAAAGAAAAAACAACTAATAATTAATAAAAATAATATATGTATATAAATGAACACTATAAAACTAAAGTATATAAGAAATAAACAAAAATTTAAAAGAAAAATAACAAAGAACAAGGGGCATTAAACAGCTTTATCTCCCCAAACATTTTTTTAAAATTCTATAACATATTTTAAGTTCAATCCATTAAGTTTCATTACAAATTATAGAATTAATGAACTATGCACAGTGTCTGTTATACCTCATCTTGATCGTTTTATAGAGTTATTCCTCTTTGATTCTCGGGTTTATTTCGGAAATCGCGATTTCCGTGCTAAATCGTCGCATACATAATGAAATTTATGTGTGGCCGCACCAAAACATCAGATTGAAAATTAAACGGAAAAAGGTAATAAAATAATTGATATTTCCTTTAAATGCCTTTCCGTTGTTTTCGCGCGGCCATTGTGAAATTTTAAAAAGAGTCGATTTTTCTCAAAGCCAAATATGTCGGTAAGCGGTAAATGTAGTACGGCCGAAACCCGAAAGTCCCGGATAGCGATTTTTTTTTCGAGATTTCTCTCTTAATGCTGCATGTAATAACACACAATGTGTAGAGGTTACTGTTAGTACCTGCGTACGTATAAACTTTTTCTGAGAATTCTTCTACAAAAGTACCAAACCAGAGTTTTCACCTGCCAAAAAGCGGTAAATCTAGTATGTTTAATAAATGTCGGAACCCAAACACGGTCGAAGACACTGGCCGATTTCCACAGCCCCTTTTTAAGTTTTTAAGGGTTTTAATTAATCCAATTCATGCAAAAATATTGATTAAGACTCCATTTTATGTTTCTATGATTATTTCCACAACATAGAATAATTAAAAACTGCTGCATTTTGTGATCGTGATATTGTTTCAAGAGGAACAAGAAGGTTCCCTTTGGTAAATTCGTACTTAAACAACGTACGCGTAAATGTAAAACGATAGTTGAGGATTTCTGTTGGTAATTAGTGAACGGTGAAGATAACGAACAGTAATGCTATTCAAATTAATCATTGATTCCGTTGCCCAGCTTTGGCCACGCGAAGGTTCATCATTCACCCAATAGTCATGTTATTTTGCATAAAAATTTAAACTCCGAAAGTAAAGAAACTATACTCCTTATAGTAAATAATGTAACCCCAAAAGTGTGCTTTTACAATATTTTGTCATTTTGATTAAGAACGAAAAAGGAATTATGATAATACAGTCTTTAATTGTCTTGATGATGAAATGATAATATTAAAATTTGTCGTTTCTCTTCGATTATTACATATAAATCACATATGACTACTTTAAATCACACTTCGTATGCATTAGTAGCCTACACTGCATCAAAATAATAATTGAATTATAAAATTATCTAATTAATTCAATAATGAATATGCTTCAACAACCGTAGTTTAAAAAGGAGCATATTATTTATAGTGTATATCAAAATGGATTGAAATATTGCAAAAGAGTGCGTGTACTACACATGTATAATTACAAATAATATGCAGGGTGACACAATAAAATGCGCATATAAATGCACCATATATGCAAGTGCGATTTATTCAAGTTGCCTTAGATAACTAGAACTCAGCCTGATTCAATGATGTCTATGTTTAATGCTAAAACGCAGACTTTCGGCATGATCAGTGACCGTGTTCAGGTTTCGGCATTTATAAAACGTACTAGATTTACCGCTTTTTGGTACCTGAAATCTCTGGTTCAATACCTTCTTTATGGACTTTCCAGAAAAAGTTATATGATTCTTGTTTAATAGGTCACAAACAGTTATCACAATAAGTTTGATGTCATTCTATTTACTATTAAGAGAGAAATCATGCAAAAATCGTTATCCGGGAGTTTCGGCTTTCGGTTTTCGGCCGTACTACATTTATCGATTGCCAAATATGTCGGTTCCGGTTTTTCATTTTATATCTGATGTAAACAGCAGACGTGAGACGATGTAATCAAACAACTGACTGGAAGTTACAAATAGAGTTAAGATAACAGCAAACAAAACTCAATCAATTGAAAGTAGCTTTTGTTTGCATACAAGATTAATAAGTAACTTATTTTAGTGATATGTAGATAGTAAATGGGTTGAACAGTCATGCGAGATCGTTTGACAGATGACAGCTAGTCGAAAGGCTACAACCTGACAACTTTTGCATGTGATGACAGGCCTATAAAATATCAACATTTTATGCCTTTCAAATGTAGCAAATAATATAAGAATATCCTTTCCTAAATAACGGACATTTTAGCAAGTTCAATAATTTACAGGATCGTTAGGCCCCTATCTGTATCTACGAACTGCCCTAAAAAAGAAGAAAAAAAGAAAAACATGAGGTAAACACAAGATGTAGATAAGCAGAGACAACATATTTTACTGACTTAGCTCTGGTTATTACACATTTTGTTCGTTGTTTATCTGTAGTACCGTGAAGCTGTATTATACATATTATTTTTAGAATGACCTTACCCTTTTAAAACGGTGTAGATACATTTCGTACCCAAGTAGAATATATCTGCATTCAGACGAAATTGGAACATTTAACTTGCAGTATCGCACGAAAATAAATGAATGAATAAATAAATATATACTGGCTTTGATAAAACTCCGCTCTACGAAAAATACTGAACATATACATAAATGGTTAAAACTGTGGGAAAATATTTACAGAAAAAAAGACTTTTATATTTCAAGGAAATTCTGTCATGGTTTTCTTAATTGCCGTTGTAGATTAAAGTGAACCAGGTATATACATTAAATTCACAATAATATTATCACATGTACATGTATTATCAATAATTCCCCTTCTAATGAAGAATTTCATGAAGTTTAAATTGTAATTGATTAATTGTAAATTTTTACATATGGTTATAGTATTGTCTGGTATTCAAAGAAGTATCATATTCTGCATGTGTTGCATTAAAAATCAATGTGGTGATTTAATGCTGGTATTGGTCAATGTTAAAAATGTTTACAAAATATGTAGAAATGCATGTTAGTCCCTTATAAGATAGCATTTGAAATCAATTTATATTTTAAAGAGCAAAATTCCCTAAACTGTCATATGAAATTTGTAATGTACCTTAAGTTTTTTAAAATATGTTAATAATACAAGAGTCCTAATATCATAAGCTATGATCCAACCTTAGAACTTGAAAATATATATATTGGTGTCCCTAGTCATGAAATGGACTAATTTGAGTGTCATGGTGCATTTCATAAGCTACAGATTCCATTAATTTATTCATATATTATCATTTACTATTTCTATGTGTCAATTCCTGGAATTGTGTAAATGTTATTGAAAGCATAATATGTCTCTAAGATATTATAGTGCCTTTCCTGCTACACAAACAGAAATACAAGAAATAGAAATATGATGCATGATCCAAATGATATTCCAAACATTTTCCCGGCCGTAGTCTTTTTGTCACTGTACATGTATCATGCTGCATACAAAATGTCGTTCTAAATGTAAATAAAGAGAAAAGGTAGGGAGTGTATTACTGGAGTATAAAATATTAAAGGATTTCCTGTTACATTGCTTAGAATTTGTCGCTTGAAGTAATTTACATAGGCATATATTATATTGTTGTGAAATGTGTTTTCTAATTCTATTATTACATTATACTAATCCATCAATGTTAATTAAGGTTGCAAAAGTTTTCATTATAATTTTATTTTTTTATTGGCATTTCAAAATTTGTAATGTTACAAGAATTTTAAGAAAGACACATTATGATGAGTGGTGTTTTATATCATTCTGTTTTAGGATCAGATTGTACATGTATATATATGGTTATGATCTGTAATGTGTGTTTAGTTTTAATTCCTTGAAACTTAAAATAATAACATATTTGAAAGTTATGAAATGAACTTGTTCGCCTACCTTGGTTTCTGAACTAATCATATGCATAACAAGGTTTGCGTATCGAATCAGTTGAGAGATAAAACAGAATAAGGAGGTGATAATGGAATATTGGCACATGAGTATAGAAAGTTAACGATGGATAAGCTGAAATTATCCCGTTTTCTCATAAGACTTAGTTGTTAGTTTGCCGTTAAAATTTAATGAAAGGTGAAAATAACGAACAGTGGTCAATCTCTTAACTCTTATAAGCAATACAAAATAGATAGCTGGGCAAACACGCACTCCTGGACACACCAGAGGTGGGATCAGGTGCCTAGGAGGAGTAAGCATACCCTGCCGACCGGTCACACCCGCTGTGAGCCCTATATCCTGATGAGGTAAACCGAGTTATCCGTAGTCAAAATCAGTGTGCCAAGAACGGCTTAACAATCGGTATGAAACATGCCAGACAGCGGTTGACCCAATGATAGGTTGCATTGGCAGACTAGATCGTTATAACGACCATAGAATTCGGGAAATGCTGACTTTAAACGAGACTGTTGAAACCCCGTACCATCAACTTGTTTGTCAGTAACTTGCCTCGATTTAAGACCGACCATACGCAGAACAAGCTCTTGCGTATCGAATCAGTTGAGATATATAAACACCATATGCAGGTGATAATGGAATATTACTACATAAATATGGGATGTTGATGATAGAGAAGCTGAAATCATCCCATTTGTTATAAAGTTGAGTTATTAGTTTGATATTAATATTTACTTTCAATAAAATATCTAAGTATGAGGCAGAAGTGGACGACTATGTGGTGTCTTTTATTTCGAGTCACACCCACCGTGACGCCTATATCTTCTGCTTCATGAATTCTGCTTCATATGAATATGAAAATAAAAATATATCTAATTTAATCTATGGATACTTGATTATGATTGTAATTAGATTTTTGACTACAACCGATCCTATGTCGTTATCCTAGGCCGGTGCTGCGAATCTACCGGTGTTATATTTTCTTTGAAATTCACTTTGCAGAAAATATGTGTGGATTATTTTTGTTCAGGTTTTGTTCATTGTTGGCTCATTATAATGATTCAGGTTGGCGTTGACCATCGGAAATGGACGATAGATAGTGAAAATGGCCAACCAAACTCCAATAGTAAGGCCAAACTGGCCTATGAAATTGTCCTTTATCGATCAATATGGTTGTTTTTATGGGTTTTCCGGCAACGGGAGAATAACCGGCATTCGCCTTGGTTCCTCTTATTACAAGTTTATAAAGATTTTCATTGGTTTCGAAAAAAAAGTCTGTCGAATCAAAATAACTTTGATGAAAAAATAAAAAATAATGCGATCCCTGTTATATCGCTTCTCTTGTTTGGGTGTAATACCAATCAAAAGAAGAAAAAAGCATGGGTCCGGCTGAATAATGGACAACAATTTCTATTCAATTATTGTATGATTCTCATGCCCTGTAACCGGAAATAATTCTGAAACAGTTAAGAAAGGGACCAAGCAGCATAAGTTCCAATCAAATTGATTTGCATTAAACACATTCCTTCGGTATGACCCTTTCAAACATGTGATGGCTTGTGAAGTATCTCATACGCTGATCAATATATAGGGCTCAAGGTGGATGTGACCAGTCGACAGGGGATACTTACTCCTCCTAGACAACTGGTCCCACCTCTGGTGTGTCCAAGGTCCGTATTTGGCCAGATCTCTATTTTGTATTGTTTATAGGAGTTATGAGATTGATCACTGTTTGTTATCCAATAACTCACGGTGGGTTTGACCGGTTGACAGGGGATGCTTGCTTTTCGTACGCACCTGATCCAAAGTCTGGTGTGACCAGGGGTTCGTGTTCGCCCAAATATCTTTTTGTATTGCTTATAGGAGTTGTGAGATTGATCCCTCTTCATTATCTTCATCTTTCATCAACGATGGCTTATCTATCAACATTTCTCATTTTCATCCGTATGTGGATCTGATATATCATAGTCGATACCATACAGTCCTCCTTACCTGCTTCATGTTTGTGTATCTTATTGGATAAAAATGTCATTGGTAAACTAACATCTGAATTTTGTAAGAGGTTAATTGCCAATCAACTGATTTCAATAACTTGATGTTACAGAACGTTCAACAATCTCAATCAAAATCAATATATTGTAATTTCTGTGACGATTATTGTTATAGTATAAGCATACAAAAAATTTGTCATTTGAACGACTTTCATCCGTTTCTTCAAAAGTGAAGAAAACGAAGAGTTCCTATCAACACAGAGGGTGTTTATATCTTCTTGGTATCTGATCCTCCACTCAATTATTTCAACAATTCCCACTATAGACCTGATAACACAAGCTATGATAAACGATCTTTACTATAAATGTTAGAAATTTATTAACACTTTCGATATAAATAAAATATGGTAGGTACCTTTACGAAGGATTTCGTATTACATTATTTGGGAGTAAATTGAAGAATTTCAACTTCCAATAGACACCTTGCACGTATAAAACTCGACTTCAAAGGTAATATGCGTTTAGATAAAGGCAATGTCCACCTCTAACTGTTGTATTTTATCAATAAAGGGTGTTTTCTTAAACATCATTTAGTATTTGCTCTTTTGATATTGGCAAGTTGAATTCAATATAACCACCAAGATTTCCATCGTTAGCCATGAACTATAATATACTCTGTTTACTATAGACCAGTATCGATTTTGTTTACTATACATTATAGACCATGGGCCAATAACACATTACCTCCCCCTCTAAGGATTTTTCTACACTATGATTTTGTGAAAGTGTATATAAAATAAAGGTAAATGAAAGTTGTTTGACAAATTTATGTTGGGGCGTTTTCAAGATATGGCCATTTGATTTTATCAACATTTTGGCCAATTCAATATGGCTGTTACCGTGTTCCATACCGCATTAAAGACGACGCATTGTAAACACAAACAGGCTAAGGGCTTCCAAGAGAGGACATTAATTTGTGAGAAATACGTACAAAAAATAGAAGACAATGTAATATGGAAAGTGGTACATATCTTTAAATGTCTACAAAGTATAATTTTCATTGATACATTTCATTCATGTCTTACGAAATTATATTACATGCATTCCCAAAACATGTACCTATTACCATGTTCAATACTAAATAGACAGTATGATAAATGGTTGCCAAATCGTACTTTTAGGACATAATATGCCTCAGCTATGAATGGCAAATGGATATTACCTAAGCTCCTCACGTTTGAAATGACTATGCATCATCTGACAAGAAGTACTGCATGAGTTAATTACACTATTAAACATGTTAGGTCACTGTAGACGTTACTCAAAGATGCTGTCCAGAGCTTGAAACTGCTATTTGCAATGCGATTACAAATTATGGATTAATACTACCTGCAAGCATACCTTTTACAAATAACTCAGAATTCATATATACACCTCGACTTAATGTAAAACAGCTTGATATATAAACAAGGGATTAAGTTCTTTAAAGCATAGATACATGTTTGCGAATGTTCATAGTGTGTTTGTAAAATTCTCGAAGTTTTTGTTTTTCATTTTTCAACAATACTTTAATGACAAATTTCATGTTTTTGCCCCCAAAACTTGAAAAGGTCTCCATGCATTAATGTCAAACAATCTAATTTTCAATTAAAGGGTTATATACTTTTAAAAAAAAGTTTTCAAAGGTCCATATTGTCTATATATGATCTGAAGAAGTTTTCCATTTTTTGGCGATTTTTAGAGGGAAAAAAATCATGTTTTAGCCTCAAAAGTCGTAAATGTCCCCAAATATTTAGATCAAACATCTTGTCAATGAAAGGGTTACATAACTTCCCATAATACTTGTCTGCAAATGTCAATGACATCTATATTAGATCTGAATAGTTTTTTTCCCAGTTTCTGGCTATTATTTTTATGAATTTTAGGTTTTTGCCCCCCCACCCAAATTAAAAAGTTCTCTATGCAAACAATGAGATTTATATTTAATGGGTAACACTCTTTCAGAAAATAATTGTTTTCAAAGGTCCATGTCATCTATATAGGATGTAAAGAAGTTTTCCAGTTTTCAGCAATTTTTAAAGAAAAAATCATGTTTTAGCCCCAAAACGCGTAAATTTCCCCACATATTTATGTCAAACAACTTTATATATAATCAAACGGTTATGTAAGTTCACAAAATACTTGTTTGCAAATGTCAATCACATCTACATCGGATCTAAAGAGTTTTTCCAGTTTTCGGCTGTCATTTTTACAAATTTCACGTTTTTTGCCCCAAAACTCCTAAACGCCCCCACGTAGAAATGTCAAACAACCTGATTGATAATCAAGGGACTATGTATATTCAAAAAATATTTATTTGCTAAAATCCCTAGGAGGGTCCCCCATTACCTTTACTAGCCCATGGTTTATTTTGTTTACTATACACCAGCGTTGATTATGTTTGCTACGCTCTAGGATTCGTTTTCTTTATTATGTACTAGGAGTAATTGTGATTACTATAAACTAAAATTTGCTATACAATACAATATATTTTGCTTATAATACACTAGGGTTGATTTTGTTTACTGTACACTAGAATAAACTTTGTTTACTATACACTAGGGTTGATTTTGTTTACCATCCACTAGGATTGATTTTATTTACTGTATACTTAGATTGATTTTGTTAGTAACACAGTAGAAGTTGATTTTGTTTACCATAAATTGGAATTGATTTGCTTGCAATTCTCTAGGATTTAATTTGTTTGCTATACGATAGAATTGATTTTGTTTGCTATTGTGCTTCGTATACGCTTCGATTTACTTACTGTACTGTACACTAAGTTTGATTTTGTATACTATACACCACGTTTCATTTCATGTGCTATATATTCAGATTGATTTCGTTTTCCATAGGAGTCCACTCTTCTGTATGTGACCGATCGATAAGTGATAAACAATTGTTTCTGTTTACTACATGTACTGTAGTCCTCAATTGATCATGTTTACTATAGATTACAATGCATTCTGCATATTTTGATTAACGTTTATTTCTGAACACTTGAGATGACATTGATTTTCTTGGTTTATGTTAGGACTGATTCTGTTTTTTGTCAACTTGGAATGATTTCATCCCGTGGGGATCCGGGTTAGAATAGGTCCTCAGTACCCCTTGCTTCTCGTAAGAGGCGACTAATTGGGGCGGTCCTTTGGATAAAACTGCAAAAACCGAGGTCCCGTGCCACAGCAAGTGTCGCACGATAAAGACCCCTTCCTACTCAATGGTCATAATCGCCGAGCATAGACATACATTTTGGTTACGTCTCCATATCCGTGAAATATTCTCTAGGGGCCGTTAAACAATATCCAATCAATATTCAATGGACTGATTTCGTTCACTAATGATCAGGACTGATTTTGATTACCCATGGAATTAAGCAAATTTTGACCTATGCTGTACGATATTTACCTAATTTAGAGATATTTAATGGTATACAATACAATGACAGAGGTATACAATTTCACATCGACAGAGAGCATTGGATTCACTCACTCAAAACTCAAGTCAAACTAACTGACTCAATTGTACCTATATTAGCCTTTGCACTATACGTGTAGCCGGTAAGACTGTGTGGGAACATACAGATGCTTGACTATTCTATACTTATGACTCATCTTTTTATTTAAAATACGTTCGAAACTAATTGCTGGAAATATGGCATATACGGCATCATGTTTAAAGATTGTTCAGTGTCAATGTGGTGTATATTGTTGCTAGAATGAATTGATTAGAAATGAAAATTGAACTTGACACGGTTGTTCATATTTGCGTGCATGTGATAGACTATCAGATGTTTTATTTTACAAATCTAAAGGTGTATTGTTGTATTTCATACAACTTTTTTTTATTTGAATTTGATTATCCTATTCTTTATTTTTTGGTTTACAAAATTAGAAGTAATATTCACTTACAGTATTTGTAATTTCACCAGATTGGAAAAAGCTGTCTGTGGTATCTCTGTTATTTGATTGGCACCTACCGATCTGAAAGAGAAAGAAATGTATTCAATTAGTACCAGTGCTGTCACTGATAAAATTGAATAAATGCGATGGGTATGTTTGAAATTGTTTTCAACAACGATTGTCATGATACGTAACTACCACTTTACTTCAGCAAATGAGTTTGAAAACACGATGTCATTATTTTGCAGGTACTTTCAATAATAGTCATATGATTATAATTCAGAAAGGTACCATTACGTGATTCAATATGGATAGTTTGTCTAGAAAGGTGAAGATAACGAACAGTGATCAATCTCATAACTCCTATAAGCAATACAAAATAGATAATTGGGCAAACACGGACCCCTGGAAACACCAGAGGTGGGATCAGGTGCCTAGGAGGAGTAAGCATCCCCTGTCGACCCGTCACACCCGCCGTGACGTATAAATGCTACGTAAGTTGTAACCATTTGATACAGAAAATCACAATCTTCATAAATGTTTCCTTTACTACATTGGTATATAAAATAACATAACCGTGTGACCGGCTATAGTCAATCATCACCACTACGATGTAATGAACCTGATCTTCGAAGTGATTTCCTCATCAGTGTTTACCTTCATGCTACCTATACATATCCATGATTGGTGGGATGGAATTTTAAGCCAAGGCAGCGAATGTATTAGTCATATTTCTTCCTTCAGATAACATTTCCCCTTGAAATTAATTGTACATCAAGATAGAATATGTGTAAATGAATTGTTTTCTTCATATTTTGTTCACTGTTTGCTCATCATGTAGCCGTTGAGTGCATAGATAAAAAAAACCATTAACCAAAAGTGCCATAAACCCTAAACACTCATTGTTTATCAAAATTGCTAATAGAACCCTACCGCTTTCAGTAAGAAATTATTGTTAAACATTTATACAAGGAACCATCTAGCCTATGTTTAGAATTTCACACGGATGCTATGCAGTTTTCTTTAAAAGTTTTCATAACAGACGATTATATCAGTTATCGCAGTGTACATTAGTTTATGACCTTTCACATAGTGTATAAAAAGTCTCTAAAATGCGGCGTAACGTGTTACTTTTGCAGTTTTCTTTCAGTGTGTGACAGAGGAAAATTGGATCAACATGCTAAAGTGAATGTTCTAGCTTTTTCTTGAGGTGGACTATTCCAAGTGGCAACTGCACCTCAATTTTTACCATTTTATTACTCCTGATTCTATAAGCGGACTATAAGGTACATCAACCAGTTTAATCCACTTCCATCATCCCAATGGAACAGCTTATCAAAATAAAAAGGAAATCCTAAATCTTAAAATGTTAGTCATTCTTATATATATTAAGGTTGTTCTGCATTTTTGTATACAGCTGCATTTCAATACGTGTTGTCAAGATTAGATTTAGATAGATATTGAAGCAAAATTTAAATAATTGATTTGGAACTACTAGTTTTACCTTTAGATATCCCCCTTAAAGTTTATTTTCCTGACTTACATCCTGATGACTAGTATCCCTGTTGTAGAAGAACTAAATGTTCTCCTCCAGAGAGAAGTTACTAATGTAGCTATGATAAACACACATGGTGTTAATTCTGACGAGCAGCTATGCTATCAGAAGTAACTTATGATTATTTAAATGAATGCTAGACATGATTTTGCTGATCTTTTCTATTTTGAAAGTTTATTTTGCCTTATTTTCTCTGGCATAAGTGGATTATTATCTCAGCCATCTGGTTGAAACTAAAGGTCATTATGAACTAGAACTAGAGGGAATCTTAGGAAATGATCTATCTAATTACAAGGGTCAATATAGTAAAAGAAGTCCACAGAAACACATTTGCAGTACAAAGAAAAACTTCATCCGAAATTTCAATGAAAATGTACAATTCATGTATTTTGAGTTTTACTTTGAATTGATATGTCATGGAATACAAAAGGTAAATTGAAATAAAACCTTAAATTTGAATTTAAATTCTTTCTATTTAATTACATTACCCGGTAGGTTCACAGATGCATCTCTTATAGTTACATTTGGAACACTAGACATGGTACCCCTGAGCTTTTTTTTTTCAAAGACAGAACAGGATACATGGGAGATGCACAGTTAGATATCCTTTTGAAACACTTTGGGTCACAAGAGGAGCACACTTAAAAAAAAACGAAGAAAAACAAGTCAAGAAAGAGTTGATGACAAGAAGAGCAAGTAAGAATTAGAACTTGCAAAGAAAACCGTTCAATCAGTCTTATTCTACGAATTATATGAAAGTATGACGGTTCCTTCTGAACACTTACAATAATCATGATTTCCCTAATCTGATCAAACTTGCATCTTTAGCCCTTTACACTATCTTTAAACACTGTAAGGTATAATAGAGGCTTTTGTGTACAACATCAGACACTTACTCCTTCTTGAAAGAACTTAAATGTTCAAACTCAAGATATACAGACAGCATTTTGCCAATTGTATGGTCGTTATAACGATCTAGTTCGTCAATACTACCTATCATTGGGGCAAATGCTGTCTGACGTGTTTCATACCGATTGTTAGGCCCTTCTTGGCACACCGATTTTGACTACGGATAACTCCGTTTACCCGATCAGGATATAGAGCTCACAGCAGCTGTGACCGGTCGACAGGGGATGCTTACTCC
Organism: Ostrea edulis; assembly: GCF_947568905.1. Classification (NCBI taxonomy): domain Eukaryota; kingdom Metazoa; phylum Mollusca; class Bivalvia; order Ostreida; family Ostreidae; genus Ostrea; species Ostrea edulis. The sequence continues at coordinate 484,316 of NC_079167.1, read as the reverse complement.
TCCTAGGTACCTGATCCCACCCCTGGTGTGTCCAGGGGTCCGTGTTTCCCCAACTATCTATTTTGTATTGTTTATAGAAGTTATGAGGTTGATCACTGTTCGTTTTCTTCGCCTTTCATTATTATGTTTAAGAATTACTGGATTTGGTGTACATGAAAGTGAAGATAACGGACAGTGGTCAATCTCATAACTCCGATAAGCAATACAAAATAGAGAGCTGGGGAAACACAGAATCCTTGATATACCAATTATGTGTAGGAAGAGTAAGCATCCCTTGTTGATAGTTCGAACCGCGCCGTGAGCATTTTATCTAGGTCAAGTAAACTGAGTTATCCGTAGTGAAAATCAGTGTACCAAAAAGAGCCTAACAAACAGTATGAAGAAGTCAGACGGCATTTGACCCAATGAAAGGTTTTATTGGCAAACTAGAATGTTATAACGTCCATAGAATCTGCGCAATGCTGACTTTAAACGAGACTGTTGAAAATCCTTCACCATCACCTTGTTTGTCAGCAGCCTACCTCGATTTAAAAGCTGCGTGTTCAATCATCACGACTCTTTTCATGTTTGGCCAAAGAAACATCTAGAAGAATATTCCAGATTAAAATTTGTCAAACATGATAAAGAGTTATGTTGATTAAACTGCGGAATTGAGACATAAGAAGGCAATATTCAATTTTAAAGTGCGGAGTTTATTTTGCAGCCTTGTTTCATAAATACAGTTTCCATTGGGTTATCTATATTTTTACATGAAGTCCCTCTGTCCTATTAACGTACATTCCAATCGGCATTGTTCATTCGTTAGTTTTCACCGACAATCTTTTACAACATGTGACGTATGTAACCCTATCCCGAAGGACCAGGGGAACGGACGGGAGTATTGGGCGGACGTCGCGAGCTTGAAGGGGTTCAACTAAGACCCAAATCTCTGCATCTTTTCCAGGTACCTCGGACACGTACGAAGACATATTGTGATCGACGTTTGGATAAGGCCACATAGAGTCTCTGGAACTCTCTGCCTTTTAAACTCAGACAATGTACTTCACTATCTAGTTTTAAAGCGGCAGTGGTGACATCTCCATATGAGTAAAATATATTCTCGAGAGGGACGTTAAACAATATTTAGTCAATCAATCAATCAAAACGCATCTTTTTAGATTAGCTTTTAATTTGTGATTTTTTTACATACTTAGTGCTCTTACATTACCGCTCTTACAATGCTGTTTCATTTTTTTTTTACAACCCCCCCCCCCCCCGCAACCTTCAGTTGCTATTTGAACTGTAATTTGTTATTATACTTATGTCGTTTCCACGTATTTCATTATTTCTAAGGGTTGTTTTAAATTGTTTTATATGTTATTAGGGTAATAACATGTATATCATTACATTAGACGCTATATATTAACAATAATAATTATGCATTTTCATTCTGACACTATGAATATTTTATTCACATTTATGTGCTCATCGATTTTATATCATCTTTTCTCTCACATTTGTAAAGCGCTTTAGAGAATTAATGTTGATAGGGCGCTATATTAATATTTTAATTACAGTTACAACTCGATTGACGTCCCGTGTTGCGTCGTGTCTGTCCCTCAGTCGGCGTGGTCTGGCCGAGTGAGAAAGTATCATTCGCGAGCGATACCCTATCAGCAAAACGGAATTATCCGTAGACAAAATCAGCGTGTCCAGAACGTGCTAACAATTGATATGAAACAATCCTAACCCAAACGGCAACATGTTGAAAGATTGTTCAGTGTCAATGTGGTGAATAATGTTTCCAGAGTACATTGGCTAGAATTGAAAATTGAACTTGACACGGTTTTTTATGTTTGCATGTCTGTGATAAAGATCATGGGTTTTATTTTACAAATATAAATATGTATTATTGTATTTCGTAAAACGTGTATTTTTGTTTACAAAATTACTAGTAAAATACACTTACAGAATTTGTAAATTCACCAGGCTGGAGAAAGCTGTCTTTGGTATCTCTTTTATTTCATTATTAGATAGAATCCTGAAAAAGAAAGAAATGTCCTTCGGATTATCCTTTCAAAAAGTCGCCTAGTATAAAGGTGTCACTCTGTGGAGTCTATAAGGGGGACAGGCTTCAACAGTTTGGTTGGTGTCCCTCGGATTATCCTTCGAGATATAAGAGATGTGTCGTATGTACAGTCAATAATAATCAGCTTTGGTACAAAAATCAAAATTCGTATACCCAAATTAAAGATTGTCAAATTCCTTTAAGATATATTTTTGACGATTCCTTTCCAGATCTCATGTGCTCGATCTCAAAATGTTCCGTAAAAAATTGTGAAATACTGATCACTAGAAATTCATTTAGTAGCAATCTCACCGGACGTAGTTTTTGTGCCAAAACTTTTGATAATTTGACTTGTAAATCTTCTAATGTTGTCTACACTATTGAGTGTAACCTATGTGGCTTAATTTATGTGAGAGAAACTAAGAGTTTACTTAATAAAAGAATATCGGGGCACAGATTTCAAATAAATAATGATGATAACCAACTCCTTTACAAGAAATTTAAATTCACCGGACAACTCCATATTGTCCTTGAAGGTAAGGATTTTGGGGAAAAAATTACCATCACACAAATAGTCATTAAGCACCCAATTTCTTCTTATTATTATTTTATTCATTTATAAAGCGCAAAATTACCTATAGTTTCTATACGCTGTACAATGTTTGGGCTAATAATCATTGATAATATACTAATAAAAGACCTGCAAGAGCTATAATGAAAATGATAAAACAATAGAAAGAATTAAAATAAAACATGCTAGTAAAATGACGAAGTGGTTGACTTTGAGTTGACAAGATACAATTGGCATACAGGTATCCGTATGCTGGATCACAATTCAGTTTGCAAGTGCTTGCACATGGAATCCTTGATATTACACTGAATTTTACATTCACAGGGCATATTCACGCTTGAACAAGAGTGTTTTTAGGTTCTTGCGGAATGCTCCATGTGTTTCAAGCTCTCGAAGTTCCAGTGGCAGTTTATTCCACAATTGTGCACCTAGTGTTTTTATGGCTCTTGTACCGTATTTGTTTGATGACTTCTTCACTACCAGTTTTCATTGGTTGGATGATGATCTCAAGGTCCTATGTGGCTGGTAAACAGGACATAGCTCTCTCATGTATGCTGGTGCTGAGAAAGAGTGTAGTGATTTATGTATGGTTGTCAGCACTTTAAACACAACACGTTGCTTTACCGGCAGCCAGTGTAGTTGTTGAAGTACCGGCGAAATATGTTGTCTGTAGCATGTTCTTGTGAGACAACGTGCAGCGTTGTTCTGAGCCACTTGTAGTCGGTGCATGGGGCGATCGGTCATGCCAAGCAGGAGGGCATTGTGATAGTCAAGGCGGGATATGACTGTTGCATTGATGACCTTCGCACGCGCTTCCTTTGTGAGATGGTGTTTCACCTTGAATATTCTCCTGATGTTGAAGTACATCTTCCTTACCACGGAGTTGACTTGTATTTCCATTGATAAGGTGGCGTCCAGGGCAGCACCGAGGATTTTAACAGTAGACTTAGGTGTCAATATTGCTTCACCAATCTTCAGACGGATATCCTTCACAAGGCACTGGTTGTGGGCACTAGCAACCACCATAATCTCAGTTTTTCCATCATTTAGTTTAAGTTTGTTCACAGTCATCCAGGTTCGGACACTTGCTATGCATTCCTCCATAATGTTGACTTGATAGGTCCACTTGGCAGTGTTTTTTACACTCAAACGGCTGTAAAGTTGAGTGTCATCTGCGAACCCATGACGGTTTATGGCATATTGGTTAACGAGATCATTGGATCAAGTCTCTATATACTGCATATCCATATGGATGTAATGATAATATTTATGATGTGGGAAATGTGACTAGTCCACAAGGAAATAACGTGAATGTGGGGTCTCTTTCCCAATATTCAAAGACGGAAACGCAGTCATGGACATCGTTCATATAGAAGACCAAGTATAACTGATGCTGCGTTTGATTCACTTTTACTTACGTCAACAGACAATTAGGTCCACATCATATTCGTACAAAACTTTACTCTGAGAGTTTTACATACGTTATTTGAAGAAGTCACAACTTGTCTATACTTGGATTTTTCAACACCTGAATATAGACTGAACTCTATGATTATGGATGTTACCAATCACACGCTCTTTAAACCACCACTAGTCATGGATGATATTCCTTCCAAATCATGCCGCCAGTTCCTTAAGCTCAAATTTACAAACAAAGGAATATTCAGGCAACAGGAATTCAATGCATTATTTTGTTTGTAATACATCTTGACTTAAATATTGTATCTTGATTTACCTCCAGATAAAAATGATGATAAAGATTATTTCATCAAACTGAAACTCTTGCGCGTTACATTGCTGGTGGACTGTTAGTCCCCGAGAGTCTCTACAGCCCAGTAGCTAAGTACTTCGTTACTAGCTTGAAAATACGGATGTATATTTAATTGCTGTTATAAAATTTAGAAATTCATTTCAAAATTAAGGATTATCTCCCTCATGCATAGCTCTTATCCTTGGACGAATTTGGCTCCACTTGTTTGGCACGTTGTTTTTGGCTATATTTAGATCTAAAACTTTAAAATTTCGGATTTCAAACATTTCGGTTGAGCATCACTGAAGAGACATTATTTGTCGAAATGCGCATCTGGTGCATCAAAATTGGTACCGTATAAGTTTTAGATTGATAAGCAGTATTTTCTCCTTTTTAATTTCGAAATACCCATAACACATTGAGATATGGGTCATATCAATTCCTCAAAAAAGTTTGCAAAATTATAGCAAACTGAAAGTGAATCATCACCTGGAATCAAAGTCACTATACCAAGGATTCAGCCCATTTCTGAGACACAATTCGCCAATAAATATGGATTATAAATGCGGAGTTTTATAATCTATTTATCGAATACATTTTGTATCATTGAATATGGAATTAGAACGACATCGTGTGCAATATCAACTATAATATCTGGACTGTGGTGAAAGGTTAAAATAACGAACAGTGATAAAAAATAACGATTTGAGCAAACACGGACCCCTGGACATACTTGAGGTGGGATCTGGTGCAAAGGAAGTGTAGGCATCCCCTGTCGACCGGTCACAACCACCGTGAGCCAAACGTCCCTATCGGCAAAATGGAGCAATCCGTAGTCAAAATCAGTGTGCCAAGAATGCCCTAACTATTGGTTTGCAACACGTTGGACAGCAATTGACCCAATGATAGGTTGTATTGGAATATTAGATCATTATAAGGATCATAGAATTTGCGAAATGTTGACTTTAAACGATAATTATTTACCAGAAGTTCACTCGTATTTGTTGTTTGAGCTCGTTGCACTGAAAATTCACATCCGTTTCTCCGATGAGTACATACCTTTAATAATGCAATTTCCGAATGAACGATATTTTCCGTTTGTAATACCGATTTTCTTCTAAGGCACATTTGTACCGACTTCGAAACTTTAGGCTTATCGTATCCTCTAAGACTGACTCCCGTTCTTCCCGGTTGTAGCTTAGTCCAGTGCATACAGGTTGTAAAATATACACTTGTATTGTGCATTGTATCATGACTGTGATGTTTTTCCTTTTATAAAAAAAAGTGTACAATTACTGGAGATACACGAGTGGGCGGAACCATCCTCTGCATACTTCTAAAACTGTGGTGTATAAATAAATTATTGAACACCACCTGACAATTTCAACATATTTCTCATTTAGATTGGTGAAGTTCAATTCAAGGTTCACGAGATCTAGGCCTGCAGCCGTGTCGATAACTATTTTATCATCTTCCAGTTTAATTTCACGAAATATGTGATTCATTTCAATTCCCTTTTACTAACAATTATCAATGGAAAATATTTTCAAATATAATGGATTGAATTTATAAATCAGAATTATGTCTTTTCCCGTCAAATTCATCGACTTCTTTCATTTTCAAATTACTCTTCCTTGGATTGCACATTTACAATACTGATTAATATTTTGTCTTAAGAACCCATTGCAGTGTTCCGGGAATAATCTTGAATTGGTTCATACTTTTGTGTACTTTATATATTTTCTATGGTGAATATGTTGTCTGTCTCCTTCAAAGAGTGCGTACATTTAATATTAACATTTATTTTATGATGTTTAGATGGAGAGTAATTTGTGTTACAGAAGTTAGAATTGTGCAATGAAAAGCTGAAAATAGCGATGTTGAAGTATCTCATAGCCCCTAGAAGGATTGCAAAAATTAGATTTTGAAACACCAACTCCTGGACACACCAGGGGTAGAAACAGGTAGCTATGAGGAGTAAGCATCCCCTGTCGACCGATCACACCTACCGTGAGCCATATATCTTGATCAGGTAAATTCTATATCTTAATAAATTAAGCGGAACGATCCGCAGTCAAAATCAGTATACAAAAAATGACCTAATAATTTGAATGAACACACCAAACAGCACTTGCCCCAATGACAGGTTGTTTACAATTGTTTATTTATCCAATTTGTAAATTGTTTCTCAGTCGTGTAAATTATGGTTGACCAATAGTGTAATCATTCCGCATGTTACGAATTCAATGCCTGTAACATTTGATGTGAGTGAGTATCTGTGTATTGAATCACTACATTTCATTTGTACTATATCATTAAGCATTTGTGGTTTTACATTTTTAACCTTGGGGATGTAATTTGTATGGATGAAACGATGAAAAAAAGAGTGTTACATATTTTCAAGAAACGCCAATTTGTTTACAGCTATCTACATCCACCTGAACCGAAGTATATGACATCAAACTTAAAGTTCATTATATCTGTTCTTCCTCTTTCACTAACAATCTTCTGAAGCCATTGATGTACTAATTTGCGAAATTCTGAATATTTTTGAACCCTCATTTTATTGACTTGCGAACTACGAGTATGTATGAAATCAGAACTGTAAGGTACGGTTTCTTTTGATGGGATTCTTCTGTGTTTGCATAATAATTGAGAGTTTCGAGTCCAGAGGATTTCGAAAATAATCTAAGACTGTGGTTCTGTGTCATGGTAAGTTGTAACGTTAACGAGAACCCTCAGTTACTTGACCTTGGTTGTATCATAATTAGCTAAGAAAGCTAAAAAACCGGCCAAATTTTAAAAGTTAATCAGTGCCTGTTTTAAAATCTACACATTCATTGTCTTGTTAACTCCACTAACACAACTGGTTGTCCCACTCTCGTTGAATTTGTTAAAAGGTACTACAATGGGTTACTTTCTTTTCATTTATTAGATATATTATCAATTGATATAAAAAGTTATCTAGGAAAATATAGAAGCCAGACCCTTGTCAGAATGATAAAAACTTAAGATAAATATCATGATTTCAAAAAAACCACACTAAAACAAAACAACGCATCATACATCCTTCTGTATTTAGAGAATCATACTTGATAAGCGAATTAGATATGTTGCATGCTGAATAAAAGCTGAAGATAACGAACAGTGATCAATCTCATAACTCCTATAAGGAATACACGCTAGCAATTACTATTGCTATTTTACTTTTATATACTGTGTTGTTCTGAAGCACACCTTTTATGTTCCTGCTATCAATTCAAACACCCCGATCTTTCCCATAATTCTTTATAAAAATCACCCAAGCGTACTTTATAGGCGGGATTCATTCCCGGGTGAGCTGAAACAATGGTAAGATGGTAGCTGTGTCACTGTGATGTATGCTGACACGTGTTCGATGTGAACTACATATATACTAGTAACTTATATATGACAAGGGCACGGATACACCACCGTGGCAAGTATATTGTTTGCATTTATTGTTAACTTGCAGTATTTCTCGATTATTTAACCGTTTGTACATACCAAATCTTATATTTGAACATGGCCAGTACTCACCGTTTTACATGTAAGTGTGGTCGGGCGTGGCGGTGTCGTGAGGATTTAAATATCCTTATTGTTACATTATATACAGAGTTAGTGAGGTAGTTTTTAATGGTTGTTTTTCTAATATTCTTGTGACATTTAAATCTTATTTCTATACCTGCGCGGAAGTGAATGGCCGGATGTGATGCAGGGCTCTCCATTTTTTATAAATATCAATGTTATCTTTTACATGTACGTTTGTTTTGAAATATACTTGTCATCATACAACGATATCATCTCTACAATTTAATACATTAGTTAGTTGCTTATATTTATGATAGTTGCCATATTGTAGTGTCATGGATAGTTGCTAGTTCAGAATTGAATTGAACAATGAAATCAATGTGGTGGATTGTTGAACCATAGATCAACGGGAATCCATGAACAGTTAGTATTTGGATTCAGTGCCAAGAGAAGAGGGATCTACAGTTCAAATCCTACAATCAAGCACTACCAGGGATCGCAGCTAAGTGACGATCGGGGTTGTAGTATAAAGAACTTAATCATATTTGCAAACATGCCATGTCATGTGTTATGGATGTTTTGACTTATTGATGAATTCGACAAACTTGGAGATGGAATATTAACCAGTGAACACAAGTGGCAACTAACTGTATAACTGTATAATCATATAGATAATATTGATTAGTTTTTTTTTATCGTAACTATTCATTTCTTAAACAATGCATTTGTTAGGTGAGTGGTAGATGTGAGAGTGAGGTGAGATCATTATTGTTCGCTTTTTCTATCCTTTCTTTCTTTCGTAAATAAATTTTGTTATTGAAAGTTGTGTTCTTGTCTGAGTTCCTCATTGACAATATCTTCGTGGTCTTTGGTGATCAAGTCTTCCAACAGTCTGTTCGAGTCCCCATGGGCACGAATTGTGCTCCTTTGTTAGCTGACCTCTTTTTATAATCCTATGAAGCAGAATTTATTCAAAAACATCTACATGAGAAGAAAAAATCTCTTATTGTGGCCTTCAATTCGACATTTAGATACATCGACGACGTATAATATATTAACAATAATAATTTTCATTCATATATCGATTCAATGTATCCATGCAAGGTGAAGATAACGAACAGTGATCAATCTCATAACTCCTACAAGCAATACAATCCATGCGATCGCAAAATAAAACACACCACAGAATCGTACACTTCTGCTTCATACTTAGATATTTTATTGAAAGTAGACATTAACGGCAACCTAACAACTCAACTTTATGACAAACGGGATGATTTAAACTTCTCCATCGTCAACTTCCTATATTAATGTATCAATATTCCATTATCACCTGCATATGGTGTTTACATATCTCAACTGATTCGATATGCAAGACCTTGTTCTGCGTATGGTCAGTTTATAAATCGAAGAAGGGGTTCCAACAGTCTCGTTTAAAATCAGCATTTCGGGAATTCTATGGTCGTTATAACGTCCTCATTCTTTCTCCTCCATACCATGCAGTATATCAAAGGGGTTGGGTGCAATTTGGAGAGTTAATGAGACATTTGCTTTAACAAAAATCAATTGTATTTCATTTTTGTGTGGATCTTTTTTGGTGAGAACTCTAATATCAATCATCAAATATGATGACGTATGATAAATTTATATTCTGAGTGTAAGTACACAAAGGTCAATAACGAGAACTACAACAAAGCATAAGCTAAAATTTAAAATACATACTTCTGTATTTTATCTATTAATTTATAAAAGGTATTACAAAGATTTCAGTAAGCTTTTTTGATGGATTGTTTACAATATCTTTTAATAACCATTTTTCTTAAGAAAACGCATAGTGTGTTAAAAAGGGGTGGGATTAGGAATTTTTTGCTAGTTCCATATTGAACCCCATTATAATGTCTACTTTTTTCTGATATTTAACTTACTGATAGCCTAACCACTTAATGAAATAAAATAAGAAATTTGGTTGGTATTTTTTGCAGCTAAAGCAAAAGTATGACAGTGTGGAAATAGTGTACACTCTTTTAAGGTAATTAGCCAATGTAGCTTTGTTGAAGTAATGTAGTTGCATGTTAATAATGATTGCTGAACGTGAAATTGATGCGTAGCATACAATTATTTGAAAGGTTGTTTGAAATCATATGTTACAAGTTATGATCCGTTTTACAATAAAAATGTTATAGCTCTTCTTGTATATTGCTCTCTACTTATTTTTATTCACTTTTTACGCTTTACAAAGACAGAAGAAGATATTATTAAAATTTCCCAAAAAACGAGGTCGACCAACCTTTATATTTTAATGAGTTTTATATCAAACCTTCATCATAAACATATATCAAAAGAAAAAGAAAATCCAGTGGTTATTTGTTTAGTACCATATAACTGGTTTTTTAACGGTAATCTAATTTTGGCATCATTAACGGTGGTCCTGAAAACGCTGAAAATAATTCACGCTAATAAAACATTTATGATTAGCAAAAAGTATTACTTAAAACGCAAATATAGTTATCCTTCTTTACGCGTTCTTGGAAAATTTCTTGGAACTAAAAAGAGTTATCCCTCTTGACCTCCTCGTAACAGTTAAATTTCTTCAGAGACGATTTCGTTAGCTGTTTGCAAATTAATTGACAATAAAAATCGTTTTCACTGCAAATTTGTGTTCAGTTTTCTCTTGTTATTGCGTGTACAACCTCTGCTGGATCCCTCTCCGGTGACTTTTTGCCAATGCAGCTGATATACGGCGGGAATAATACACTATGTCACCCTAAAATTGTATTTCCAGCTGACTTCCACGTCACACACTCCGAGAACCACTGGATCAATGAATTAACGATGAATGATTACATCTACAAAATCCTTTGTATTGCTTATAGGAGTTATGAGATTGATCACTGTTCGTTATCTTCACTTTTCATTGTCCCTTATGTAAACAACGTGCGTGATGAAGGACGGGGGTTCGATAACCCAACAAGCCTTGGTTATATTTGACTGTTTTCGTGGTTAAATAACTGACGAATTTCTTTATCTTTTGAAATATATCGACTGCAGTATTTGACCGTTCCACCTAATTGTACCGATAAACTACAGTCTATGGATCTTAGTGTGGATAAGGTGGCGAAAGATGTTCTAAAACGCGAGTTTCAGGAGTGGTATGCTCTCCAAGTAGCGAACGGGTTGCGTGAAGACTCCACCGCGTGTGTGAATGTTGATCTGTCGCTGGGTCGTATGAAGTCCCTGGGGGGCCAAATGGCTGGTGAAGTTATGTGACTGTTTGAAAAGCAAACCGGATATTATTGTAAATGGGCTTAAAGAAAGTGGCATTTTTGATGCACGCAATAAATAAATGAGTGGCAGTGAGATGACTATGCAACCCGAGTTTGAGAAGTTGACATTATATTTTATATGTAATCTTGAATAAATTTCTGTTTTTTCCCTACATTTACATGTATTTCATTTCTTTTTCTCAACACTTGGAATTGCTAAAAAAAAAATGTCACGCTGATATTATATCGACAGATTTAGAAAAAAAAATCGCTAATTTTGAAGGTTGCTAAAAATTAATCGATGTTATTAAAAATAGTCTGGTTCTCTATGGAAGGTGAAGATAAAGAGCAGTGATCAATCGCAGAACTCCTATAAGGATTGCATGATAGAGAATTGGGTTTTCAGTATGTAGTATCCTTGGACGAATTTGGCTAAAGTTTTTGGCACTCTTGTTTTCCTTTTAGCTCCTACAAGTTTATTGTTATTTCGATTTTCCAAAATTTCGCGTTGAGCATCACTGAAGAGACATTATTTGTCGAAATGCGCATCTGGTGCATCAAAATTGGTACCGTATAAGTTTTACATTAGTAAACTAGAAGTAATAAAAGACAGGTTACATGAGTATTATGGTCTGATACAGCTGCCAAAGTTGGTAACATAATTTTCGTTGTTTGCAATTCACAATGCTCTGACTGTATTTCAAACACATTTCGTGACACGAGAAGAAGACAAAACATCTGCTATGATATTTATCTCAATATTTAGATGCAACAATGTCGTGCTATCTATTTTTAATAATGTTTATGATATACTAGGATTGATAAACTATCGCAGGTTTTTATTGCTGGGGAAGTAATACATTGAAAGAGGAATGCGTTTAAATGAACACTACGCATTATCTATGCTTTATATAGTCCCTGGTGAGGAAAAACTATCAACAATGTATGATTACTCATTCCACCACCTGGTATCGTCTAATGATTTCAAAGGTTTGTGTTTGCCCTGCTCTCAAATTCGTATTCCTTATGGAATTGATGAGGTTAACTAATTTTCTTTATTTTCACTTTATCATGATTTACAGTAACATAATCGTTGGAAATCAATATTGTTAGTTTCCAATTATCTGACATTAGGAAAAAGGAGGTGAACTGCATTTGAAGAATACATATATCGAATATATTATATGTGAAAAGGATTATCAATATTCCTATGATAGAGGTGCACAATTTCACACCGACCGAGAGCAATTAAATTCATTCACTCAAAACTCAGGGTTTGGTCACACTAACTGACCCAATGGTATCTGCATTAGCCTCTGCTTTATAAAAGTAACCGGAAAGATTGTCCCGGAGCATACAAATGCCTATTATATATTTCTGATTCACCTTTCTGTTTAAAACACATTGTAAAACAAAATTCAAGGAATCAACCTTAGACGGCAACGTGTTTAAAAATTGCTCAGTGTCTACGTGGTGAATATTGTTTCTAGAATAAATTGGCTAGAATTGAATTGAAAATTGAACTTGACAACTTTGTTCATGTTTGCGTGTCTGTGATAAAAAAAAATCAGACGTTTTATTTTACAATTCTAAGTATGTATTGTTGTATTTCGTAAAACGTAAATTTTATTCAGGGGATTATCCTATTAATCATTTTTGTTTTAAAAAATACAAGGACAATACACTTACAGCTTCTGCAAATTCACCAGACCGGAGAATGCTGTCTCTGGTATCTCTGTTATTTGATTATCATTTAGATACCTGAAAGAGAAAGAAATGCATACAGTTAATAATAGTAACTGAATATATTCTATAAACATTTTGTAATTGATTACCAGATAGAACCCTGAAAGAGAAAGGAATGTATCAATTGTAAAAATTGTGATAATTGTGATCCTTTGTTACCTGACCAGTTTTTGTGTTCCTATGAAGCAGAATTTATTTTTAAAAACTTCTGCGTGAGAAGTAAAAATCTCTTGCTCTGGTCTTCAATTCGATATTTAGATTTATCGACGACGTATTATCTATTAAAGACCCAGAAAATAAGCACCGCCTTCAAATGTACCTGGTCTGAGAACCCTTGTCAATCAGGAGAAATTAACCTTCAGATTGGATGCTAGAAATTGATGGACATTTAGTTACTAGTCTTTGTGTATACCCTATCTATCTTATCTGGCAATCGAGGCGTCCGTGCAATCTTTTGATACTCACCGCGTAATCCAGCTCGAGAGGGAAACAGTTTGATTTTTTCATGTAGAGATAATCACACAACAAAAGTAGTAAATTTTGCATACAATTACATAGATTATAATGCAATATAGTAAGTTATGCTTAGGAATGAGTACGATTGATAATGATTATTATGGATTATTAGAATACAATTTTCACGGACATCAATTTTATGCTAAACATATTAATTATTAGTAAATACAGTGTCCGTTAATAAAATTTTGTTTACACTCAGTTCAAAATTCGAAAGCGTAATTTTCCCTCGAAAAATGGCGATAAAAGTATATATAACTGTCAACTTATCAGAAGAGAAATTAGCCGTTACAAGGGCTCTTTTTTGTGTGTAATGGTTGGAATTGGGATCCAGAGGAAGAACGAAAATTCTTCGTCTGGACCAGTTATTGAAGTAGCGGTCGGAAAATACGAATGTCCTGACTGTTTTTGTAGGCCATGCGTTATGGACGAGTCACACAGACAACTTTGGTAGCCAGATAATTTTGATGTGTGGTCTAGAAATTTTGAAATTAATTCAAACAGAATAAAACTTTCTCAGCAGTTTTATAATATGTTAAGTCATCGTTGAGCGTGGGACGATGATCTGTCGCAGTACTCAGGAAATCCCATCGGAATTGGCAGTCATACATCGTCGGATACTAGGTATCCGACGAAGGAAGTCAAATGAATACAAGAAAACTTAGAATAAAGAATATTCTGCCTAACTTTTCAATGGCTAACGTTCTCATTCTTAAAAATAAATTAATCGAGCTTTGATGTTTACATGTTTGATTCATTAGATTTAATAATCAACGTTTCGATTAACTTGCACAAGGAAAATGACTATCATGAATTTTTCAATCTTACAAACACGTACAGGTAATGCAGGTAACACAGATGACATCCTGTGTATTTGGTACGATATACACACAGCACAAACTAGCAGGGTTCCCTCGGACTCGGGGCTTCACCCCTGCCTAAAATTAGCTCCACCACGCACTTAACTTACCTGAGGAAAACCGACCGGTTGAAAACCTCGGTCTTTAACAATAGTAATTTTCATTCATATGTCGATTCGATATATCCCAGTGAACTCGAAATAAAAGAAATCACTGAGTCGTCGATTTCTGTTTCATACTTAGATATTTCATTGAAAGTAGATATTAACGGCAAACCAACAACTCAACTGTATGACAGACGGGATGATAACAGCTACTCTATCATCAACTTCCCATATTGATGTAGCAATATTCCATTATCATCTGCATATGGAGATTATATCTTTCAACTGATTCGATACGCAAGAGCTTGTTGTGCTTATGGTCAATTTTTAATATCGAGGCAAGCTACTGACAAACAAGATGATGGTGCAGGGTTTCCAACATTCTCGTTTAAAGTCAGCATTTCCAAAATTCTATGGTCGTTTTAACGATCTAGTTTGCCAATACAACCTACCATTAGGTAAAATGCTGTCTGACGTGTGTCATACCGATTGTAAGACCGTTGTTGGCACACTGATTTTGACTTCAGATAGCTCCATTGACCTGATGAAGATATAGGGCTCAGGGTAGGTGTGACCGGTCGACAGGGAATGTTTACTCCTTCGAGGTACCTGTTCCCACCTCTGGTGTGTCCATGGGTCCGTGTTTGCCCAACTATCTATTTTGTATTGCTTATGGGATTTATGAGATTGATCACTGTTCGTTATCTCCACCTTTCATTTAGGTTACACTCTATTTAATTTTTAGTCAGCTTTCAGTAATCAATTAGATACTTTTAATTATAATTCACTTACATTATAGTGAATATTCAGTTATCGAAAAACGCTTTAGTTGTCACTAACCTTTCTGTTCTATGGCAGTCAGCTAATAGTGAACATTCAATGACCTTTCAGTTATCACCGACTACAACAATTTAATATAAACCCTTCTTTTTTGTTTTCAAATTAATTTGTCAAATATGTAATGGATTAGAGATAGATGTGTATTAATCTAAGAAATGAAGTCATCAACGTATGTGAATATTCTTATGTAGGATGACACTTTCCTTCCATTCTTGCGCACATGTGCCTTTATACTGTTTAAAAAGTCCATCCTATGCATGAGACACGTTTAACAGCATTTGACCTCATAGCAGGTTTTTGTGGTAAATGCGATCGTTGAAACGATCATGGAATTTGTTAAGTGCTGACGTTAAACGACCCTGTTGAAATCACTGTGATATGAACTTATTTCCAGTGGCCTACTTTGATTAAAAACACAACACACCGAACAATCTATACAGTTATGAAATTGGTTACTGTTTGTTAACTTGAACAGAGTATGACTGATCACTTGATGCAAATGTTTCCTTTCACCATTTTTGTTTAAGAAGCAGCTGTCTATGATGCAAACCAAGTCTAGATATTAAGTGTTCACGAGACCTTGAAAAGCTATAATTTTTTATGTTGTTGATTAGAAATTAGTTTTGTTATTTCTAATCTACTAAAAGTTCGCTGAAAGGTCGCTGGAACAGTTTTCACACCAAACGGCATCACTTTGTACTAAAAGAGGCAATCGGAAGTCACAAATGCAGAGATTTCTTTGGCTCTTTCTGTCAATGGCACTTGACAGTAGCCCTTCAACAGGTCAAATTTACTGACGAATTTGGCATTTCCGATTTTGTCAATACAGTTATCAATTCTAGGAATCGGTAGGTACCATCAGGTTTCGGTACGAGAATGCAAGGTGACCTCCCGTCACTTTCACTTGATTCGATAATGTCATTGCCCAGCATGTACTGCACTTATGTTCTTAGGTACTGTAATTTTAATGGATATAAACGATAGGGGGCTGTTTGATTGGCAAAGCGTCACCAACTGTAACATCATGAAAAGTGGCATTGGTCTTTCGTGAAACATATCATCATATCATCCCATTCTTTATCATACTGGTAACATTGTGTTTTCATCATAGTTTTCAGGGTCTGATGGAAGCGTTCAAGTGCCTTCTGAGACTGGGGATGATAAGCAGTAGACTTATATTGTCAAACACCTAACTCATGCATGGCCTGTTGAAACAACCCTGACATAAAATTTGAACCGTGGTCCGACTGAATAGCCTTAGGCATTCCTACAAAAGTGAAAAATTTGGTAAGGGCATTAACTATGGTTTTTGCCTTAATATTCCTAAGGGGTATAGCTTCAAGGAATCGAGTGGACGTACATATGGTAGTCAGTAAATACTGGTTCCTTGACCTAGTTTTTGGCAAAGGTCCTACACGATTTCTTAACAACGGACTGAATAGTTCTTCAAATGCTGGAATGGGTTGCAGAGGGACAGACGGCATTTTCTGATTAGGTTTACCTACCATCTGACAAATCTTTCCAAAATTTCAGAAACATCCCTTTTAACTTAGGCCAATGAAAATGACTCAAAATTTTGTCACAGGTCTTATTTACTCCTAAATGGCATGCCATGGGTGTATCGTGAGCTAAACCCATGATATTCCTACGATATATCACTGGCACCACTATATGGTGAACAACCCGCGATACTTCATCTTGTGGGGCCTCAGTTGGTCGCCATTTTCGCATATGGATCCCGTCGTTGGTATAGAAACACTTTGGCAGCCTCTTCTGGTGGAAGTGTTCTCTTGCTCAGTTGGGTAATATCAGGGTCCTTATTTTGCTCAGCAGTTAGAGATAAAATAAAAGGTTAAGACCTCAAGATTCCTGCTTTCATATTTCTCAGACACAAGCTTCTACAAACAATGTATGTATGTCCAAAGGCGGATCCAACGCCGGTGACCCCACTCCTTGTTTAGTGTCTTTCCCCAAACCTCTGAGACTGGATCCGAAACTAATTGCACATGGTATTTAATCAACTTCGGATATGTACTTTGTGCTTACTCACCCCCACCTCCTTCTTTCCAACTTTTAAAACTTTTTATCAGTGAAGCTGAAAGCCTACATCAATGGGAAGGCGAATTATTTTAAAGGTGGTAACTTTCACTAGGGTCTGAGATACCATTTTTAATAATTATAATTAAAAGAGTTCGGTTATACAACCTTTTTCGTATCGTTTCGGTAGGTTTCGTTTCGTTTTGGTGGGTTTCATTTTGTTTCCGTAGATTTCATTCGTTTCGTTTCGCGTAGAACCACTGTGAGGTGGTGATTGGGAGCTAGATTGAAACTCTGAAGCACTCTTTTTATCAGAGTCTACACTTTTTGATGAACTTCTAGCTTGAGATTTTCCTACAAAATTTTTCTAATGAGAGATAGTATAAGTATCTCAAGATTTTGCACATTCTAATCTTCTAAATGCGTTCTCAAATCTTGATGAACACACTTAAACTCTTCTACTAAGATGAGTTGACGGAATTTGTTGAAATGGGCATTAATTCTATTAGATCTCAACAATTGATCAGATAAATCTTCCTTTTCTCTTGCAAATTCAACATATGTTTGTTTGTCAAATTTTGTGTATTTTCTAAATTTTTGTCTTTACACTTTGGGTACTAATTCATAACCTTTTGTGATCGCGGCCTTGACCTTTTCATAATCTGAATTCTCAGTTATGGCCAGTGCTGAGGAAACATCGGCCGCTTTGCCAATCAATACACTTTGTAATAAAGGGGACCAAATCTGCCGTGGCCATTTCAAATTGGCGAAAATATTTTTCAACTGATTTTTCTTGAAATTTCGGAACTAACCTGATATTTTAGTTGAATTGAATTCATTTCTGACAGGTAAGGCTTCAGATTTATGTTGAAATTTTAATTTTTCTAATTATTATTATCATTATTCTATTCATTTATAACGCGCAAAATTACATATAGTTTCTATGCGCTGTACAATGTTTGTGCTAATAATCATTGATAATATACTAATAAAAGAGCTGCAATAGCGATAAAGGAAATGATAAAACAATAGAAAGAATTTAAATAAAACATGGTAGTAAAATGACAAAGTTATTTGATATGTTTTGAGTGTGTTAGCGCTATGTCATGGCGGCTTCACCTCTGATAGTTTAACTCAATTTCTTTTTAATTACGAAAGTTCTAGTTTTAAGATTTGTTGAGCTCTTACAGACCAACTTGTTGAATGCAAAGACGGAGATATTTTCCATAAAAAACTTGCATTTTAAACAGTTTTTAGATAATAATTTTAGGTATTGTGTTCAATGATGCGTGACCTTACCGCAACTTCTTCTGGTTCAAATTAACTTTCCTCTGCTCCCATTTGTATTATAAAGTTTTTCTATAAATTTTCGTACTCTACTCGGCTAGGCATTTAGATGTCGTACGACTTGATTCCTTCTGTCTCAGATTGTATTGATAAGTCGTCCTGTTAATTTTGTTACAAAAGATATATAAATATATTTAGTTGCCGTATGATTTGACTCTCTTCCGTCTCCAATTAGTAGATCGCTCTATCAAATTTCGTGCATGCCAAGATATTCAATAGGTGGATAATGTGTTTTGTCAGATCAACTGACCTACATCTGACAGGTCACACTAAAAATTCACGTGTTAGAAGGGGAACGAAAGCTGGACGCAGGTTCATTAGACATATACATACAGTGTGTGTTGAGCGGTCTAAATATGTGCGACACTAACAATCTAGAATTAACATGGATAATCTAGTTTGTATCTCATGTGATACACTCAGCACTCACATATCAGCCGTAACAGTCTCTGATGAGCCTAGCGAGATTGTCCCTATTCCAACTGTTGGCAACGAGTTTTCAAAGCAGAGGAGAATACAGGTGAAAGTGTCTCTGGAGAGAAATGTAAACATCAAACAATTGAGTGGTGTAAATGAACATAAGTTAGTGCATATACCTACCAAGAACAAACATATGCACATTACAGACAAATCCATCAGTCTGCCTCTGATTAATGGAAGATCTGTAGCAGGAAAAGCTGTATCCCTCTCTGAATATATTACTGATAAGTGTGTCGACATCTTGGCTATAACTGAAACCTGGTGGCGTGAAGGAGATGATTCACATATAAATAACCTCTGCCCCTCCAGGTACAAACACATCGGTGTGCCCAGACCTACATCCAAAGGGGCTAGAGGAGGGGGGGGGGTTGGCTTCGTTATCAAGACGAGCATGGATATCACATGTACCCCTCAACATGAATTCAAGATATTTGAAACTTGCACGGTCAGACTCAATGGCAACCATCCTGTCACTCTAGTGCTTGTGTATCATCCCCCCTCACGACAGAATGGTCTCACAGTGACCCAATTTATCCAGGAGTGGGAACAGTTCCTGTTACACGTGTGTACCACTACTCCATCCCAACTGTGCATCCTCGGAGAGATGAACACCCATTATGACGAATCCGACATGTCCAACACAAAATAGATGCAGAACATAGTGGCTGGATTAGACCTCAAACAACCTGTAGATGTCCCCACACATGCAGCTGGACACACTCTGGACTTAGTGTTAACAAGAGATGACCCCATGTACTCAATAGTAAAGTCAATCTCTATGATTGATATAAGGATATCAGACCATTATACTGTTACATGCCAACTCCATACCTGTCCATTACACCTGGCAAACAAAACTCGACTAGCTAGGCAATTGAATCGCATCCCTGTGGAAATATTGGCACAGCAGCTAGGAGAATCGCTGTCTTCCATCAAAGAGGGGAGCAATGTCGACGATCTGCTGTCAGATTTCGATTCCAAAGCAAAAGAGGTTCTGGATAGCATGGCACCCCTTCGAACCATCACCATCAAAGGCGGCTCCCTCAAACCGTGATACAATGACTCAATCCATGAAGCCAGACAACGGAGAATACAGTTGGAGCGTAAAGCCATGAGCTCAGGCCTGGAGGTGCATAGACAGATGCTTGCGGAGCAGACCCGAGCTGTGGTGCATATGATCAACTCCTCCAAGTCCAGCTATTATCAGGAAAAGCTCATCACAGCGGACAGTAAAGAGACTTTTAGAGTTATTAGCAGTCTGGTGAATTATAATGCAGGGACTCCATTACCACCAGCAATCAGTGACCAGACTCTTGCCGACGATTTTGTGCAGTTTTTCTACAGCAAAGTTGAAAAGATCAGACAGGGTCTCGATGCCTCAGATCTCCATAACAATACAGCTTCTCCAGACCTGACAGACCAGTGCCTCATCTTGGTTCCTTCAAGATCCAGACGCAGGAAGAAGTGGACAAGGTCATCAGGATCTGTGCTAATAAGACCTGCTCACTGGATGCCACCCCCACTGCGCTCTTGAAGAACAGCACTGTTCTCTCTGTGGTGTTACCGACCACTATTGAGCTGGTGAATACATCATTTTCAACCGGGGTCTTTCCAAATGAGCTGAAACGTGCACTTGTTACACCACGTCTGAAAAAGCCTGAACTTGATATGAGAACTTTTAGTAACTATAGACCAGTATCAAATGTCCCATTCATCAGTAAGGTCATCGAGCGTGTTGTTGTACAGCAGCTTAATAGCCATCTCACTAGGAATGGTCTACATGATGATCTGGAGTCAGCTTATAAGACCGGTACCAGCACTGAGACAGCCATTCTACGAAGAAAAGCAGAAGTAGAAGCAGTACTTGATGAAAGTGACGCTATGCTCCTGGTCCTTCGTGACCTAAGTGCGGCATTTGATACCATCGATCATACCCTCTTGCTGGAGAGACTACGTGTGAAGGCTGGATTGACGGACACAGCACTCCGTTGGGTACAGTCTTACTTGAATGGCCGCATCCAAGCGGTGAAGATCAACACGAGTGTGTCCTCAGATGTACCACTATCCACCGGAGTGCCCCAAGCGTCTGTTCTCGGCCCCCTTCTTTTCCTGGTGTACCTTCTCCCGCTCAGGAGAGTTATCAACCAATATGCCATAAACCGCCATGGGTTCGCAGATGACACTCAACTTTACAGCCGTTTGAGTGTAAAAAAACACTGCCATGCGGACCTATCAAGTCAACATTATGGAGGAATGCATAGCAAGTGTCCGAACCTGGATGACTGTGAACAAACTTAAACTAAAGGATGGAAAAACTGAGATAATGGTGGTTGCTAGTGCCCACAACCAGTGCCTTGTGAAGGATATCCGTCTGAAGATTGGTGAAGCAATATTGACATTTAAGTCTACTGTTAAAAACCTCGGTGCTGCCCTGGACGCCACCTTATCAACGGAAATACAAGTCAGCTCCGTGGTAAGGAAGATGTACTTCAACATCAGGAGAATATCTAAGGTGAAACACCATCTTACAAAGGAAGCGCATGCGAAGGTCATCAATGCAACAGTTATATCCCACCTTGACTATCACAATGCCCTCCTGCTTGGCATGACCGATCGTTCCATGCACCGACTACACGTGGCTCAGAACAACGTTGCACGTTGTCTCACAAGAACATGCTACAGACAACATATTTCGCCGGTACTTGAACAACTACACTGGCTGCCTGTAAAACAACGCGTTGTGTTTAACGTGCTGACAACCATACATAAGTCATTACACCCTTTCTCAGCACCAGCATACATGAGAGAGCTATGTCCTTTTTACCAGCCACGTAGGACCTTGAGATCATCATCCGACCAATGGAAAATCGTAGTGAAGAAATCATCAAACAAATACGGTGCAAGAGCTATAAAACACTAGGTGCACAATTGTGGAATAAACTGTCACTGGAACTTCGAGATCTTGAAGCACTTGGAGCATTCCGCAAGAACCTAAAAACACTCTTGTTCAATCGTGAATATGACTTTGAGTTGACAAGATACAATTGGCATACAGGTATTGGTATGCTGGATCAAAATTCAGTTTGCAAGAGCTTGCACATGGCAACCTTGATATTACACTGAATTTTACATTCACAGGGCATATTCACGCTTGAACAAGGGTGTTTGTAGGTTCTTGCGGAATGCTCCATGTGTTTCAAGCTCTCCAAGTTCCAGTCGCAGTTTAATCCACAATTGTGCAGCTAGCGTTTTATGGCTCTTGTACCGTATTTGTTTGATGACTTCTTCACTATCAGTTTCCATTGGTCGGATGATGATCTCAAGGTCCTATGTGGCTGGTAAACAGGACATAGCTCTCTTATGTATGCTGGTGCTGAGAAAGAGTGTAGTGATTTATGTATGGTTGTCAGCACTTTAAACACAACGCGTTGATTTACCGACAGCCAGTGTAGTTGTTGAAGTACCGGCGAAATATGTTGTCTGTAGCATGTTCTTGTGAGAAAACGTGCAGCGTTGTTCTGAGCCACGTGTAGTCGGTGCATGGGGCGATCGGTCATGCCAAGCAGGAGGGCATTGTAATAGTCAAGGTGGGATATGACTGTTGCATTGATGACCTTCGCACGCGCTTCCTTGGTGAGAGGGTGTTTCACCTTGGATATTCTCCTGATGTTGAAGTACATCTTCCTTACCACGGAGTTGACTTGTATTTCCATTGATAAGGTGACGTTCAGGGCAGCACCGAGGTTTTTAACAGTAGACTTAGGTGTCAATATTGCTTCACCAATCTTCAGACGGATATCCTTCACAAGGCACTGGTTGTGGGCACTAGCAACCACCATTATCTCAGTTTTTCCATCATTTAGTTTAAGTTTGTTCACAGTCATCCAGGTTCGGACACTTGCTATGCATTCCTCCATAATGTTGACTTGATAGGTCCGCTTGGCAGTGTTTTTTACACTCAAACGGTTGTAAAGTTAAGTGTCATCTGCGAACCCATGGTGGTTTATGGTATATTGGTTAATAACTCTCCTGAGTGGGAGAAGGTACACCAGGAAGAGAATGGGGGCTGAGAACAGACCCTTGGGGCACTCCGGTGGACAGTGGTACATCTGAGGACACACTGGTGTTGATCTTCACCGCTTGGATGCGGCCATTCAAGTAAGACTGTACCCAACGGAGTGCTGTGTCCGTCAATCCAGCCTCCACACGTAGTCTCTCCAGCAAGAGGGTATGATCGATGGTATCAAATGCCGCACTTAGGTCACGAAGGACCAGGAGCATAGCGTCACCTTCATCCAGTACTGCTTCTACGTCTGCTTTTCTTCGTAGGATGGCTGTCTCAGTGCTGGTACCGGTCTTATAAGCTGACTCCAGATCATCATGTAGACCATTCCTAGTGAGATGGCTATTAAGCTGCTGTACAACAACACGCTCGATGACCTTACTGATGAATGGGACATTTGATACTGGTCTATAGTTACTAAAAGTTCTCATATCAAGTTCAGGCTTTTTCAGACGTGATGTAACAAGTGCACGTTTCAGCTCATTTGGAAAGACCCCGGTTGAAAATGATGTATTCACCAGCTCAATAGTGGTCGGTAGCACCACAGAGAGAACAATGCTGTTCTTCAAGAGCGCAGTGGGGGTGGCATCCAGTGAGCAGGTCTTATTAGCACAGATCCTGATGACCTTGTCCACTTCTTCCTGCGTCTGGATCTTGAAGGAACCAAGATGAGGCACTGGTCTGTCAGGTCTGGAGAAGCTGTATTGTTATGGAGATCTGAGGCATCGAGACCCTGTCTGATCTTTTCAACTTTGCTGTAGAAAAACTGCACAAAATCGTCGGCAAGAGTCTGGTTACTGATAGCCGGTGGTAATGGAGTCCCTGCATTATAATTCACCAGACTGCTAATAACTCTAAAAGTCTCTTTACTGTCCGCTGTGATGAGCTTTTATTGATAATAGCTGGACTTGGAGGAGTTGATCATATGCACCACAGCTCGGGTCTGCTCCGCAAGCATCTGTCTATGCACCTCTTGGCCAGAGCTCATGGTTTTACGCTCCAACTGTCTTTTCCATTGTCTGGCTTCATGGATTGAGTCATTGTACCACGGTTTGAGGGAGCCGCCTTTGATGGTGATGGTTCGAAGGGGTGCCATGCTATCCAGAACCTCTTTTGCTTTGGAATCGAAATCTGACAGCAGATCGTCGACATTGCTCCCCTCTTTGATGGAAGACAGCGATTCTCCTAGCTGCTGTGCCAATATTTTCACAGGGATGCGATTCAATTGCCTAGTTAGCCGAGTTTTGTTTGCCAGGTGTAATGGACAGGTATGAGGTTGGTATGTAACAGCATATCCCTATTTCAATCATAGAGATTTACTTTACTAGTGAGTACATAGGGTCATCGCTTGTGAACACTAAGTCCAGAGTGTGTCCAGCTGCATGTGTGGGGACATCTACAGGTTGTTTGAGGTCTAATCCAGCCACTATGTTCTGCATCTGTTTTATGTTGGACATGTCGGATTCGTCATAATGGGTGTTCATCTCTCCGAGAATGCAGAGTTGGGATGGAGTAGTGCTACACTCGTGTGACAAGAACTGTTCCCACTCCTGGATAAATTGGATCACTGTGAGACCATTCTGTCCTGATGGGCGATGATGATGCACTAGCGTGACAGGATGGTTGCCATTGAGTTTGACTGTGCAAGTTTCAAATATCTTGAATTCAGGTTGAGGGTATATGTGATATCAATGCTGGGCCTTATAATAAAGGCAATCCCTCCCTCTCTAGCCCCTTTGGATGTAGGTATGGGCACACCAATCCATTTGTACCCGGAGGGGTAGATGTCGTTTATGTGTGAATCATCTCTTTCACGCCACCAGGTTTCAGTTATAGCCAAGATGTTGACACATTCATCAGTGATATATTCACAGAGGGATACAGCTTTTCCTGCTACAGATCTTCCATTAATCAGAGGCAGACTGATGGATTTGTCTGTAATGTGTACATGTTTATTCTTGGTAGGTATATGCACTAAGTTATGTTCATTTACACCACTCAATTGTTTGATGTTTACATTTCTCTCCAGAGACAATTTCGCCTGTATTCTCCTCTGTTTTGAAAACTGGTTGCCAACAGTTGGAATAGGGACAATCTCGCTAGGCTCATCAGAGACTGTTACGGCTAATATGTGAGTGCTGAGTGTATCACATGAGATACAAACTAGATTATCCATGTTAATTCTAGATTGTTGGTGTCCCACATATCTAGACCGCTCAACACACACTGTATGTATATGTCTAATGAACCTACGTCCAGCTTTCGTTCCCCTTCTAACGCGAAAATGTTTAGTATGACCTGTCAGAGGTAGCTCAGTTGATCTGAGAGAACACATTATACAGCTATTGAATATCTTGGCTAGACTTGCTCAAGTCTCTATGTTGTTTTTATTACATTATCATTTCATCCAAATTTTACTGTGTTTCTCTGCTCTCTACCATACTTAATGTCACCAAACATAGAGACTTGTAAACCCTGCACAGGGCTTATCAGCCTCCTAATTAAATCTGTCATCATGTATCCCTCTGTAGGGTGTTTTATGACCTTTCCCCAAATCAAAATGTTTTAGTTTAGCTGTTGCATTCCTAGTGTTTCCATATGGTCAATTCACATGGCAGTTTCTACACTGTGAAAGTTTTTCAGTTTTATTAGGTCACCTTAGTAAACTCGAGTGACCTATTGCAACTGCTCTGCGTCCATTGTGCGTTAACAATTCTTGATAACTACCATTCCAATTATTTCCAAATTTGTTATGAAACATCCTTGGGACAAGGGGGACATGAATTGTAATTTTCAGGACTCCTACACTCCTGGGGCCTTATGGCAGGGCAAAAATTGGCCAATTTTCAAAAATATTCTCTAGAACACCACACATGTGTAAGAAATACTAAATGCACTGTGATACAGAGCAGGAAGGACTCTACCAAAACTGTAAATTTCATCATCCCTGGGATAGAGTTTCTGACCCCAGGGAAAACCAAACGTGATATATAGTGTTTATGTGTAAAACGCTTCGATAACATCTTTTGCGCTATTGATACTAAATTGTAACTCAATGGATATTTAGAAAGAAAAGGTAGTCCTTTACCAAAATTGAAAATTTGATGATCTCAGGGGGTAGGGGTTTTGGTATCAGGGTGGGGCCAAAATGGTAAGTTATTAAATATGTGAAAAATAGAACTATTTCAACTTCTTCTTGATAGCTACTGTTCCAATTCCTTTCAAATTTGGTATGAAGCATCTTGGGGACATGTCGTAAAACATCAATCAATCTTCCGGACAAGGGGGACATAAATTGTAAATTTCACGATTCTAGATGGTAAGGGTTTGGTTTCATGGTGGAGCCAAAATTACTATAGTGATTATTATGCCCCCCTTCAAAGAAGAGGGGCATATGGGTTTGCACCTGTCGGTCCGTCTGTCGGTAGACCACATGTTGTCCGCTCAATGTCTTGAGAACCATTCACTTGATGATAATGATATTTCATATGTGGGTTGGTTATGAGTAGAAGAGAACCCCTATTGTTTTTCAGGTCCAAAGGTCAAGGGGCAATCTACTCTGGACATAGGAATATAATGTCCGCTCAATATCTTAAGAACCCTTTGCTTGAAAGACATCACACTTGGCACACTGGTACATCCTAAGGAGTAGATGACCCCTGTTGATTTTGAGGTCAAGGGTCAAACTAGACATGGGAATATACTGTCTGCTCAGTATTTTGAGAACCCTTTTCTTGACAGACATCAAACTTGGTACACTGATTCGTCTTCAGGAGAAGATGACGCCTATTGAGTTTGAGGTCACATGGTCAAAGGTCAAGGGTCACACTGGACATAGGAATATACTGTCCATTCAATATCTTGAGAACCCTTTGCTTGACAAACATCAAACCTGGTACACTGGTACGTCTTCTGGAGTTGATGACCCCTATCGATTTTTAGGTCACATGGTCAATTCACTCATGACATAGGAAGACATTGTCTGCTCAATATTTTGAATTGATGATACTACTCTCAATTAAATGATGTGTGTGTATAACCCTTTTCAATTTTGCACCATGGGGGCATATGTGTTTTACAAACATCTCTTGTTGTTTTTATCATTTGAAGGACTTCTTTAAGTTTACTGATGCAGTATAAAAACTAATTGCATAAGTTGGAAAAGCAGAAAAGAATGTACAAAAAATGGTGAATTTTGTAAAGTTATTCCAAGGATCATCAAAGACAGAATATTTTGTGTTAATTGAAAGATATTACTTGCACATTGACATAAATCCAGACACCCATACTAATAAAGTTTGCCTTAAGTGTGTAAGAAAAGTCAATAAGGTGAATGAAAGTGTTTTGAAACTGAAGACAAACTGTAAGTGAACAATAGGAAGTATGTTGCAATCCTATGGACATGGAACATCTAAGAGATTAGTTTCTGGTTGAATTTTAAATCACTTATAGATAACTGATTTAATGCTTATGATATGGCTTTAGAAGATTAGATATTTCCGTGTTCATTTTAATTCAGAGAAGTTTTAATTGTTCAACTTTGTAACATTTTGGAAATCCCCATAGCCATATATCACCTGTCAACTTATCAGCGATTATGCAGCACCACACTGCAGCATTGTAATATGATCCCTTTACCGACCGTATTCTGGTCGGTGATTTTGCAGGGTTTACAAGTCTCTATGTTTGGCATTATCAAAAGTATTAAAGAGAGCACTGATTATTAAACATAGAGACTTGAGCAAGTCTATATCTTGGCATGCATGAAATTTGATAGAGCGACCTACTAATACAATTGGAGACGGAAGAGGTTCAAATCATACGGCAATTAAATAATATATACCAGCGGAAAAAAGAAACTGTGCATTATTTAATATATCAAAAAATTATTAAAAATAACAATGAACAAATTTTATTTTTTGTAATACTGTTAACAATTATATTCGTTACAACATTTCATAATCCATTAATGTTAACGTCGAATAACGTCAATTTTAACACACTCAAAGGACACTGGTATTCGAACTTGAATTAACAAAGTTAATAACGCGTGTGACCACCGTTTGCATTCACGCATGCTTGACAACGGCGCTTCATTGATGCCACCAAAGTGTTCAGAAATGCTTGAGGGATGTTGTTCCAGATGTTGGTTAAAGCCTGGCCTATATCAGCCAATGTCACTGGCTGATTTGGTAAACGGCGTAGAAGTCGTTCCATTTCATCCCAGACGTGTTCGATCGGCGATAAATCGGGGGAAACAGCTGGCCAAGGCAAGACATCGACATTCTGTTGAACAAAAAAGTCCCTGACTACACGTGCAACATGTGGCCTTGCGTTGTCTTGCTGCAGAGTGATGTGATTTTGCTGTCTCTGTATGAAGGGTATCACATGGTGCTGAATAATTTCGTCTCGATAGCGTACGCCCGTGAGATTTCCATTGACAATTTGTAGAGGGGTCCTCCCACGTGCTGTTATTCCACCCCACACCATAAAGCTACCTCCACCGAATTGTCGACGTTGCTTAACACAAGCGTCCTGGTACCGCTCCCAAACGCGACGATACACTCTACAACTGCCGTCACTGCTATCCAAATGAAATCTGGATTCATCAGTGAACAGAATATTGGCCCAGTCCTGTATTCTGAATCGCAGATGTTGTCTGCACCACGGTAGTCTAGCGATACGATGACTTTGAAGCAGTATTGGGCGCACCGCTGGACGTCTTGGTCTGATGTGCTCGCGCAGACGATTACGCACAGTTTTTGGACTGATTGGTCGAAGTCCAGGAATGCTACGAGCAGTCAAACTTGCTGTCTGCAAACGATTTCTCAGATGCACAAATCTAATGTGGTTGTCCTGTCGACGCGACGTCACACTTTGACACCCAGAACGACGTCGATCCCGAGTGTTACCAGATTGTTGGAAACGTCTCCATAATGACTGGATGGTGTTCCGATGAACTCCAAAGTGTCTTGCTACGATATTCTGTGCCATTCCAGCTTGAAGCATCCCAACAGCACGATTTCGTTGGTTTTCGCTGAGTCGTGGCATGACAGAAGGGTAAATTTTGTCAAAACTAAAGTGCTTTCCTTAACGAATAGTGTCCAAACAAACCTTTTACACTTCTTACTCCAAACAGTATTGGCCAGTAAAACCCGTGCGTACGAACACTTCAATAAACAACATGTGTTCACTAACCATGAAAACGTCCGTGCATCTGAGCAATAAATATAGCAAAATTATACTAAATTTTATAATGCACAGTTTCTTTTTTCCGCTAGAATATATATATATATATCTTTTGTAAGAAAATTAACAGGACGACTTATCAATACAATCTGAGACAGAAGGAAATCAAGTCGTACGACATCTAGATACCTAGCCGAGTACGAACATTTATAGAAAAAACTTGATCATACAAATGGGAACAGAGGAAAGTTAATTTAAACCAGAAGAAGTCGTGGTAAGGTCACGAGTTTTCTCAATCGATGACCTCTTCAAATAAGTGATATAGGTCTTATTCGAAACTATATCAGCATCACCAGTTATGACAAGCCCAAGAGTTGAAAGAAGAGGAAGAACAACACATTATTCTTAGACGAATTTGACTCCACTTTTTTGGCACTCTGTTTTTCCCTAAAATAGCTTTTAGGGCCTACAAGTTTACTGTTATTTCGGATTTCAAAAATTTTGGTTGAGCATCACTGAAGAGACATTATTTGTCGAAATGCGCATCTGGTGCATCAAAATTGATACCGTATAAGTTTTACACATGTAGGTGGGTTATGTATAAAATGATCTATGGCTAGACATTGCACAGTTGGTTTGTAATTAAAAAGTATGGATACAATAGTGAAAGTATGTTTGGAAACACAAGAAAATCTTGAACTCTGCTGAAATACAAGACTGGGCATTTTGATGACGAAGAATGGTGCTGATGTATAAACATTATATATAAGTATATTGAATAATTGGTCGCTGCTCTTCCTAACCCTCGTAAGTCAAACTATGAAAACAAGAACCTAAAAACTGATAAAAACACAGGAAAGCTATATCAAATATTGACTTTCCCATCGTCATTGCTCAAAGTATCTCTAAAGTTGTTATAAAGCTAAAGTGGGATGTCACACTGTCTTCCTATTTATGTAGACAGGGGATCCTTACTTACTACTTTCAAGTATAGATATCAAGCATATCAAGGGTTCCGTGTTGCCGAACTCTCTAGTTTGTATTGCTTAGAGGGGTTATGAAATTTATCACTGTTGATGTTGTTGAACTGGGAAAAGTTTTGCGATTTCAAGTTTACTAAAAGTTCTTTAGAAGTTTTTAGAATCCACATTTGATTTACATCATTTCTGGCATATGTAGTCGCACAGTAAATTTGAAGTTTCTCCGTCACAGCTATTAATATTTTCGTGGAGGAGCAAAGATAGGGGTTTGGTAGAGCACTTTCTGGATCCAGCGATGTATCTTTGTAAGGATTTTTATGTAGTTTAGGAATCCAGTACAGGCACGGTAACTCATATTCATTCGACCCACTGACTGGGATACCAAAAGTGCCTAAAACCGAAGCATGTTTTTGAGGAATTTCATCTTTTGAAAGGACAGCTGGAGTATAAGTATGATTATCAATATTGGAGTTAATGCCAAGTTCGTTTAAGATACAGTTGTAATAATGAATCCTACAAACAAAGTCAATGTTGTCTTTTTGATAGGATAGGAAAATCCACAGAAAATCAATACATAGCACAATAAATGAACGTCAAAGTCCACGTGCTGAGGTAGTTGATATGTTCTCTTAACAGGGTTTGACACTATGGCACTTCCGACATACCGAAACTACTAAATGATAGGTCCGATCGGATAAAATATGTTTACTAGTCTGAATGGCCATGTTTGAAAAATCGAATTCAAATATATGTTTGATTCACAGGTTATTTTATTCTTAACTAGAGAATAAGCGTGGGTCTTTGTGAACAAATTTAAACCGCATGATATCACAATCTCTATTCTGAGTTGTAATAAATTAGTCGCAGTCAGAAGGGATGTTTAAAACAGGGTACTTGTTATTAATTAAGATTCAAAGGTGTATAAAGTTTTCTCTGATATAAATATATGAAAGGTAAAACTGAATTCATTTTAATTCAACACAGTTTATTTCTATTCAATGTTAGGAAGTTTTGATGAAATTAATAAATAACTTTTATCCGCACAGAGAGATGTTTCAAGAGAAGAAAAGAAAAAAAGTATGGAGAAACATAGCAGGTTTATGAACTAGAAACAAATTAAACGGTCGAGGTCATCTTATTCTTAATGGACTGAAAACTTTCCGTGCCGGGTATAATTTAAAGATACCGAAAATGTCATGTTCTAAAATAAAAACCTCAATTATGAGACTATGTTTATGGAATGATGAAATACGTTTTACTCCAAACTTAACGTTTGTCATTTGAGTTCTTAAAAGTTGGTCAGGGTTAGAGGATGTAAGGTCAGGTCTAGTACAAATTATTTTAATTTGACTGGTTTAGTGCTCAAAGAGTAAATATCAAACCTTGTAAAAATTTCTCCATCTTAAATTCCCACCAGTCAATAACACATGATAGTTAAGTTGTTGAGATAACTGTTACATATATTGCGGGTTTTGCAATGCATGACGATAGGATCACATACAAGAAAGAAAATGGTCAGTTTGTGATTGATACAAGTTACATGAACCTTTCATTCCGCGGATGCTCATGTTGAAATAATCTACAGGTTTCTTTTGTAAACATTGATATTTTATTTTACTTTCAAATTTCATACATTTTGATACTGAGGTAAAGACTCTGGGTCGAGTGCTGCCCGATGTATTCCATACCAATTGTTTAGCCGTTCTTTACATGAAAGTCGAGGATAACGAACAGTGATTAATCTCAAAACTCACATAATCAATACAAAATAGAGACTTGGGCAAACACGGACCCTGGATATACCAGAGGTAGGATCAGGTACCTAGGAGGAGTAAATATCCCTTGTCGACTGGGCACACCCTCCGTGAGACCTATATCTTGATCAGGTAAACGGGGTTATCCGTAGTCAAAATCAGTGTGCCAAAAACAGCCTAACAATCGGTAAGAAAAACGTCAGACAGCATTTGACCCAATAATAGCTTGTATTGGCTAACGAGATCGTTACAACTACCATAGAATTTGCATAATGCTGACTTTTAACGAAACTGTTGGAAACCCTGCACCATCAACTTGTTTGTCAGTAGCCTGCTTCGATTTAAAAACTGACCATACACAGAATAAGCTCTTGTGTATCGAATCAGCTGAGAGACACAAACACCACACTCAGGGGATAATCGAACACTGCTACATAAATATGGGAAGCCGCTGACCGAGAAGCCGAAATCATTACGTTTGTCAAAAAGCTGAGTTGCCAGTTTGCCGCCAACATCTACCCTCAATAAAATATCCAAATGTGAAATGAACGAATCTGTTGTGTCTTTTATTTCGAGTTCACTGGGATACATGAAACCGTCATAGGAATGAAAATAATCACTGTTAATATGTCATCGATGTATCCAACTGTCGAATTGAAGGCCACAGCAAGAGATTTTTTCTTCTCACGTAGAACTCGTGAATACATTCTGCCTCATAGGAACACAAAAACAGGTCAGCTAATAAAGGAGTACATTTCGTGCCCATGGGGACCCCAACAGACCACCGGAAGACCCGATCACCAAAGACCACGGAGACCTTGTCAATGAGGAAGTCCAGGACACCCTCTATCTCAACTCCAGAGCATCTGCGCACGGAATCAGAGCGGCGATCAACAAAACAACTCCTCGGACGACCGACCACCAGAAAGGAACTGCCGTGTTCTCCACCACCGCCGAAGAAGCAATCGTCTACGATGCCAAAAAGTCCAGCCCCTAATCCATCATGAAGAACGGTCGTGTAAAGTTTTAAAAAGCCACACGTCGCGATGCTACCGACCCGAGAAAAGTTCTGCGATTTCAAGTTTACTAAGAGTTCTTTAGAATTTTTTAGAATCCACATTTAATTCACACCACTTCTGGTACAAGTAGTCGCTCAGTACGTTTCCAGTTTATCCTTCACAGCTATCAACATCCCCGCGAGGAGCAAAGACAGGGGCCCGGCAGAACACGCACTGGTGCGGTAACTCACACTCCGACCCATCGACTGAGGTATTAAATGTGTCCCAAACCGAAGCATGGTCCCGAAGAACTTCGTCTTTTGAAAGGACAGCATATACTTATTTTGACAGGTCAGCTATCGCAGTATCGCAGAACTTTTGACTTATTTTGGCCCGTTTGCCTATTTGAAAAATATATTTAAAGGGAACGAATTCACTCTGTCGGTCCTCATAAGAAACGCGCTAAAATTTAATGCGCCGTAGGCATCTTTATTTGGAAAATAAGCGTTTTTGTCAGGTTTCTAACCCACCATTTGAATTCTTTGATATTTTGTCATGTTAAAAACTTTGTTTTATACGATAGCTTTTAATTAGAATTTCAAATACGATCAATAAACAATGATATTTACGTGATTTTTCAATATGACTTCCGTTGTTAATTTCGCACGCGCCGATTATTCCCAAAGCTAATACTTACGACTTTGACAGTTCAACATACGTTCAATGTAAACAAGTATGCCAATATAACTTAAAGATCTTTTGAAAATAAGTGATTCTTTGGAGATTATAATTAATTGGTTGATACAAGTTTGTCTTATTCTGAATCTTCGCGACAGTATTTGTAAATCTTGTGGTTTTGGAGTACAGTCCCTGAAACGTTCTAGTTTCCTACTTGAACGGTGAACGCACGGTGAGCGAACGGTGAACGCACGCAGAGCGAACGGTGAACGAACGGTGAACGCACGGTGAACGCACGCAAAGCGAACGGTGAACGCAATTTGGTGAACGGTAAGCGCACAGTGAACGCAAAGTGAACGGTAGGCGCACGGTGAACGCAAAATGGTCTATTCATTCGGTATATTTCGGATTTTTTCCTTGGATTTTACTTACTTTATAATCAGGTAGAGGATATATATATGAATACATCTGTTTGTTCATTTTTGTGCAAATACTGGATGTATACTTCTCATGAAAATGATCGTAAATTTCATATCAATGCACGTAACAATGATGGACAAACAAAAGAAAATTTCATTTGCTCATTGTTTACAGTATTGCATATTCTGCACAGACATTTATACATGAAAACTAGAAACATATATTTTATGATATTTAGAATTCTTGACGTTTTCATAAATCATGAATATCGGTGCGTCATCTCGGTATGCTACATGTAATTATATACTTTGACTTAAAGGGACTGGTTCACGATTTTTGATAAAAATATTTTTCATTTTTGATGGTAAACATTAAAAATATGACTCAGTTAATATTGACAGCCAAAATTTTGACCTTCTGAATGCAAGAATAATAGCAATATTTTAGCCTTAAATCTGTGTTATGTAAACAAAGACTCGAGTCTTTTTATGCATACAAACAAACAAGAGAAATGTTGATTTGGTAATATAAAGCATCTTAATTTTGCATAGTCACAAATTTTGATTTTTAGATCACACATTTACCCCAAAAATGCTTGAAATGTGAAAGATATAATAAACTTAGATTGATATCCATTTCTTTTGAAAATTTCATAAACAATATAACATACCGCAATCTTTGTTTACAAAACAAATAATACACTCTATAAAATGAGCTTCTGTCATAATGTATAACCTTAATTTTTATGTGAACTCTTTTAAACACATTAGACAGTAGATATTGATCATTAAAAGTGAAAAAGAAAATTTTGGGGGAAATCGTGAATCAGTCCCTATAAGATGCATAGTATTATATTTCTTAATACAAGAGTATAAATGATGCATGTTAATTAAAGATAGTCTAGTAATTATCGCCAAGAATTTACAGATGCACATGCATGACTCCAAAATTTACGAGCACGGTCGTTTGGATTACACACAATTAAAAAAAAATCCCCGAAAGGAGTCGAGATAAATGCATTGACGAATTTGACTCCACTTTTTTGGCACACTGTTTTTCTCTATAATAGCTCTAAAACTTCATTGTTATTTCGGATTTCAAACATTTCGGTTGAGCATCACTGAAGAGACATTATTTGTCGAAATGCACATCTGGTGCATCAAAATTGGTACCGTATAAGTTTTACATTATGACTCCTGGGTCGAGGCCTCTGCTGGTGGACTGTTAGTCCCCGAGGGTCTCTACAGCCCAGTAGCTAAGTACTTCGTTACTAGCTTGAAAATACGGATGTATATTTAATTGCTGTTATAAAATTTAGAAATTTATTTCAAAATTAAGGATTATCTCCCTCACGCATAGCTCTTATCCTTAGACGAATTTGACTCCACTTTTTTGGCACACTGTTTTTCCCTATAATAGCTCTAAAACTTCATTGTTATTTCGGATTTCAAACATTTCGGTTGAGCATCACTGAAGAGAAATGCGCATCTGGTGCATCAAAATTGATACCGTATAAGTTTTACATTGAACAACCAGCACGTGTAGAACAGGTACATCATGTACCTCGTGTTGACACCTGAACGCTTCTAAATAGTATAAAAGGTTTATTCCCACGTAGATTTTGCGTAATTCACTTTACTGTAAATACAGATATAGTATATCGAACTGAGGAAATAATCTCCCAGAATTGATGTACGTACGTACAAAATAAATAGTGTGACCATGAATTTACATTTAGATTGTGCAATATTTGCATATTTTGGATGCGGATAAAACTATTTATTGCACTGAACTATACGTATATCATATGTGGGGCAAAAATATACGAGAAATATTTCCTCTTTATATCAGAAACAAACGGTTCAAAACTTTAAATTTGGGGAAAGGAGTAAATAT
Organism: Ostrea edulis; assembly: GCF_947568905.1. Lineage (NCBI taxonomy): Eukaryota > Metazoa > Mollusca > Bivalvia > Ostreida > Ostreidae > Ostrea > Ostrea edulis. The sequence continues at coordinate 448,228 of NC_079167.1, read as the reverse complement.
ATTTATTGACAATGTCTCTCCTAAAAATAGGCGTAAAATAATCAGAAATATTTGTCAAATCAATTTTACATTTGAGCACGAATGTGCATTGAAATGTACAGTGTAGCATAGTTTTTTAAGTCTGAGAGGGGTAGGGGGTTAAGAAAAATGATAAACTTATATAGAATTCTTGGCAAGTGAGACAAAATGAAATATAATAAATTGTGCTTTTGTCCATACTTAAAAATATTAAAATGATAATTCGAGTGGGGACGAGGTATTTATTAACTGAAACTGCCTCATTTTCGTACACGCACCAGCGTTCGTTGCTCGTTCTTTGCCCACTTTTTACCCAAACAAAACTTGTGTTTGTAATGATAATAACAATGATTTATTCTATTCTTTGGTATTGGTGAGTGATCCGCAGTTTTCCTTGAATTTTCGCAGTTGATAATCCTGATATTTGTATTTTATAAATTAAATTTCTGATATAATAAGTTTACTTCCACTCTTATGCATAAGTTCCTTTTTCATTTTTGCCTTGCTATGAAAATCGATCCTTTGACTTTGGTGTTCCGACTGATAGTAAACGGTGAACGCACGGTGAACGCTTTGTGAACGGTGAACGCACGGTGAACGCTTTGTGAACGGTGAACGCACGGTGAGCGCAAAACTGTAAACGGAGAGCGCATGGTGAAAGCACGGTGAACGCACGGAGAACGAACGGAGAGCGAACGGTGAACGCACGGTGAGCGAACGGAAAAATGGTAAAGTAGAACGTTTCAGGGACTGTATTTGGATTGAGAAAAGACTCATCTTACTAGTGATACTGTTTTGATAGCACCAGGATATAGGCGTGTAGCATGCGCATTGCGTACACTTCCTGGGACAGGCAAATTAATTCTACCCCTATTAAGTCAGGTGTCACTGCCCAATATGGGATGCTTACTCTTCCAAGCATGCAATCCTGCCCCTGGTGTGTTCGGGAGTCCCTGTTTACCCTGTCTTAGATTCAAATTACATATAAGAATAAAGACATTGGTCACCGTTCATTATCACTATTCCTTTTGGTTTATTTTTGTGGACTGCAGCATAATATCCACTAGTATTTTGATGGTGTTTCAAAACTGCAAGAAGTAGTGATGGTAGATGTATAATACATTACATGAGTGTTGTCCATTATCTATGTGAAATAAAGGTACTTACAGAATTGTTGTATTCTTTGGGATGTCCATCGGGATTTCTTTTATCGACGTCCCCTGACAGTTTATCATTGTATCCCAACAGTCACACACATCACATGCTCTGTCGGACGTTACAGAGATCACAGTGCCATAAAACACCAATAATTGTATCATTAACATGGTGTTGAATGTCTGAAGGATTGTAAAGTTATTCCTCAGAAAAAAAACAATGTTACTTTGAATGAAAATTGCAGTGTATCTAGTGAACAAAACCCAATGTGTCGCTATTCTTCTTCCGTCTTGTCTTCTTATCGTATAAAATGCATCATATTATTAATGTATTGAAAAACAAGATATCAATGTTCCATTCATTCATGGTTTTCTTATTTTGAAACTGGATATAAATGATTAAGTTGTAGAGCAATAGGGGGGTTATCATTTCAAAGAAATACGATATTTCAATAGAAAGTAAAAGTAACACACGCATCAGTGAAACAATTATATGTGATGTCTATTACAATACCGCGGATATCCTTATGTGCTCCTGTTGTTGATATGAATACGATTTTAGTTTCCCCCAATGCTTTTATCCAACACCATCGTTTTGAATTAATAAAGTTACAAGAGTTAAGACTGATTCTATGTAACTATCAAAATTCAGTGACCACGGTATGTCACAGATGTTGATGAAACTTTGTGTGTAACAATATTATGATAGATATAAAGCAAAAAGGACATCCAAAGGTTTGACTTAGCAACGGTTGCCATGGAAACCGATCCTCTAACAACAGCTGGACAAGATATGTACATGTATGTTATATTTTGAATAATTAAAAATAAATCGCTATTGTTTATAAAAACAACAATGGTAAAAATTATTTTGAGCTAGGTTTTAGCTTTTAGAAATTTTTTTGTATTTATTTAATCCTTGAAAACAATAGGAATAATTATTTTTATGATGTATAAGGGTTTGATATATGTAATTTTTAGTGAGGGATAAAATATATTTGTCCAGTCATTTGGTGTAAACTCACATGCTAGTAAAATGTATTGAATCTGACTTTAAAAAAGTACAGAAACACATTTGTGGAGAAACCAAAGATAAACACATAAACCAGTACTTTCCTCTGATGCACAAACCAAAATACACCAGAAAGAGTTATTGCCCTTTGTAACTCTCTCTTGTATTGGAGATATGAACAGCCTTCATTTGTTTTCAGTATGGCAGGAGTTTTTATTCTTCAGAAGTTTATCAATATCAGATGCTCTTTGTTCACTTAATTCACTACCACGATCTTTATCTTCAATTGTTCTAAAGGATTCCGGTTTATTTCGTGGAATTCAAATCCGTTTGATCTTTGCCATAGTCACCGAACTCTAGCATCCAATCGTCTACGTATTCGTAGAAAAAGTAAATGTTGTAGAATTTGACGCTTTATTGCCTCACATCCGACTAAAAAAATGACCAGGGAAACAGAAGGCTGACAGACATATTCATAGAAAATATGAAAAAGCCCTGCCTGTTGCCGTGTTGGAACTTGTATTGACGTAAGTATTCTATTTGATTTAGAATCCAAATTCTAAAGTAAAGGCTGAATAAAATGTATCAGAAAATTTGGCTTATAGTAAACATATGAGAACCCCAATTTATTTTATACTGCCAGCCAGGCTAGTCAGCTATAGTGGTATACATGTAGACTGAACATTGTAAGTAGTCCTGTCATTTACTGCATGGGTGTACAATATATAATACTAGTTAAGTATGTCCCCTACCTAACATTCACTCAGGGAGTTTCCTATCACATTTACACAGAGTTCAGGATCTGTAAAATTGGGGAATACTGATACAATCATGTTTCATGTGGACATTTTCAAAAGGACTAGGCTTAATTTATGATAATACATGTAATCCTAAGTGATGACCTCTCTCTCTCTCTCTCTCTCTCTCTCTCTCTCTCTCTGACTGTCAAGTTTACAATAAAACAAACATGTGAATGTCCTGTGTGCATTCTAGATAAAGATTGTTAAAATCATATATATTGGTGAGCCAGGCTACCTTCAAGTTTGTTTACCTGTGGTAACCCCACTAATATGTGATGGTTCTAATCTACAGAAGAAATCACAAAAATACTATTATGATTTAAAGTTTTCTCATCTCTGTAATTATGAACTTTAGGACACTTGATTTGGAAAAATTAAATGATGAAAGTAGGGGAAAATTGATGATTTTGAATTGGGTCCTGTAACTGGGCCCTCAAATTTTAATACATGTAGGCCCTGTCAACTGAAGTAAATCAAAAAATATTAAATGTAAATTGTAAATATTCAAATACTTTTGAATTCTTACTTTTTCATCCAATAATCACATATTTTGGCCAAAGTACATGACCACTATTTTATGTAATTAATGTGTGCTTTTCTGTGTTTCAGCTGTATGAGCATCATACTGTGCAAATCACCTAAAGATGGAGTTGACCAAGTTGCTGACTTTGAGGAGGTAAATATTCAGCATTAATACATACACATTGAGTGCATAATTTGAATCCCAGTATTATAAATTCTAAAACAAATTAATAGATGTGGGGAATGTGGTACATTGCAGGGTTTAGTTTCTTGGTTAGAGCCTGCATGGAAACTGAATTCTCTAGAATAATCACATGAGACCATCCATTTTTTATGCGACATGATGACTTGAAACGTTTTCATCACAACTTCCTAAAAAAAATTATACTTCACTTAGCATACTCAAAAAGACTAGTTGTTTTGTTGCCAATGACGCACATATATATGTACACATGTATATGAGCTCAGTATCATTTGTAAAAATGATTAATTCTAATTAGGTCAATGTTGAGAATCACTCAAGTGACCTACATATTGCTATTTGTCTGCGTCAGTCATCATAAGACGTTAATTGAACATTAATATTTTTCTTCATAACCACCCTTCCAATTCTTTTCAAATTTCTTCTAAGCATCTTTGGGACAAGGGGAACATAGATTGTAAATCTAAGGACTCTGGATTGACGGTACTTTTAAAAATGCTCTATACCAAAATTGAGAATTTTGTTTTAGAACCAGGGTTTGATTTCTTCAATTTTATGGAGAAAACTTTTTAAGATATACACTTCATCAAATTGTAGAGTTGGGGAGAGGGGTTATAAGTGTATTTGACATTTGTTTGTGTCCAAATTATGCAATTAATACTGATAATTTCAATAGTAGTCTGTTTTTAAAACAACAGTCACCTAGAATTAAGAGCACAATGAAAGCATATATGTGATAAGGAGGAGGGGGGGGGGGGGTGACTTCATAATATTGCCTGAAAATTCTTGACAAGTAAAATTTTTTTTAAATCCAAAGCTGAAGAAGGAAGGTGGCAAGGGTTGATTTTTCAGTTCTATTCATCTGTTAACTTTTAACATTCATTACAATGCTTTTTTTTTTTAAAAAGATGGGGGGAACAGCCTATCTATAGAACTATATGTAACCAACTTTGTAATAATAAAAGGGGGCAGATCCATTGTTCAAATGTTGTTATGTGCCTGCTGATTGTTTTTGTGCTCATTTGAGTAATTTAAGTGCAAGAAGAGCTGTAAGTTGATGTACACAAAATTTAACTTTCAAAACATTGAATCACATGCAAAACAAATATTTTAACAAAAATTTTACACTAGAGATGCCAATTCGAGATAATTAACATGCTTTGTTTATTGGCATCTGGTATACATTTAGCAACAAGTAGTTTTGTTCATTGTGAAACGATAAATTGATAATGTACATGTATGCGTTGGTTGTACATGTGTTTTTAGGCATATCTTATTGCATGTTTTGTTGTCGAAAATATTAATAGAAATTAATAATGAAGAATTGCTGATATACTAAGGACATCATGATTCTGATCTAAAGAAATTGAGGACTAGTTAATATTTACATACTTTGTTACATCATGACCATACATTGCTTGCAAGAAAAACACACAAGGGCCACATACATGTAATCAGTGACTAAGACATTTTGTACAGTTATACTGTTTTCAAGTCATTATACTTATAATTCTTAGAAAAATTCCTTAACTGGCAATTGATTGCAATCAGAAATTGCAAATTTTCTATTTATTCCTTACTTGACACGATCAAATGAGGCCAGCAATGTGCTGCACGCTCCCTGTAATCAGGGGGAAATAACTCATATAGCATTGTGAAAAATGTAGCTCATTGATTATTCATATACGTTTGAAATATTTTATGGTTATACAAGATTTTTTACAATAACTATTGAAAAAGACTCGAGCACAATTTATGTTCATGTTATGCATAAATCTTATTAAATTATTGACTTCGCAAAATCTTATGACATCACAGGAGGGTGGAACTACCTTAAATAAAGCTGAATGCTTATGAAGGAAAAGCAGAAAGGGTACCAAAATTGCGAATTTCGAAAACACAGGGTTGTGAATGTGGGTCCAAAAGAGTCATATAGTGTATAACATGGATTTCATAGCCCTTAGAGCCATAGTGATACTTTGAATTTTTTGAAATTTGATTAATACTCAGGTAACCAATAAGGTATGTGGACCTCTTGTTAATTTATGAGTATTAACACTATTAATAGTTCTTCAGTACAGCATAAACACATGTATACAAACTGTATCAAAACATATCATCCTTTAGGCCAATTCAACTTAATTAGTAAGATTATCATCCAGGGTCACCAAAAAGTATGGGGCAGATGGGAGAATTTTATTTTTTAATTTTTATTTTCTGAGAAATATATTCATGACAAACGAGTTTTTGTCAACAAAAGTGCATAATTTAATGCCAGATATATAAATCTATGCTTATTTCACAGATGATTTTTGAGGGGCGAGTGGGGATGATAATCTATCAATTAAGTAATTAATTAAGTGGTAAAATTACTATTCTAGCATCATGAATGATCTTGTACATGTAAATTTAGTTTAATCAAATTGAATTAGGTGTGTACTGTATGAAAATGTGAAAAATAAGATGAACTTTTCAATATTTGTTCAACACATGTTTTAGAACTTGAAGAGCAGAAGATGCATTCCATGACTCTTATATGATATAGAAGACAAAGGAGAGCTCTTGAGAATGGGAAAAAACCTGCGAGTTTTACAGTCAATGAACACACCTCACGACACAAGTCCATCCTGATTCAGTAAACTGGTAGTCTATTCTTCTAAGGACACACCATGACTTAGTTAAGATTAAGTTTTGGTGTCAGAAGACTAATGTAACTAAAACATTGCAAAATTAACCTGCAAGTGTCTTATGTGAGCCTACTGAATAAGGATTCATTACTGAACAGTTGAAGGAAAATCACTATAATAATGATTTTTAAAAAAAAAATTGATTATGTGGTTTGGATAACATTGTGATCCATGTTTGTTGAATAAACAACTTTGCAAAAATGAGTTGTTCTGTGTTAATATTATAAATTTACTAATTACTGGTATGTCAACATAGATTACAGTAACACTGAACAAACTTCAATAAATTTTAAAGTTTCATGCAGTTTCTGCAGTAGAAAATGACACCTATTGATTTTCTGGTCCAAAGGTCACCAGGTGCAATACAATACTCTGTACAATTGATGTCTGACCAGTTTCTTCAGAACCCTTTGATTCATAGTGATATTTCATACAGGGGATGGTCACTGGTAGTATATGACCCCCATTGATTTTCAGGTCAAAAGATTAAAAATGGCAGGGGCCTCTGTGGCCGAGTGGTTGGAGCATAGCGTTCAAAATCACACGGCCTCTGTCGGCGCTGGTTCGAATCCCGCTCGCGCCGGTAAGTGAGAAAGTTTCCCAGTTTACTTTCGGAAGGTCGATGGTCTCTTCCCAGGTACATTGTATCTGGGTTCTCACTTTCACCAAAAAACACTGGGCACCACCAGCTAACTGAAAAATTGGTGAGTGTGGCGGAAAATATCAATAAATCAATCAATTAAAAATGGCTAGGTGCAATGTAGCTAGTACTCTATGCAATGGTGTCCCCCCAATATCTTGGGCCTGTTGTTCAATTATGATATTTCATATATTGGTTGGTTATGAATAGTAGATGACCCTAATGATTTCCAGGTCAGAGGTCAGCAAATACAAGGCAGTACAATGAACAATTTATTGGTATCTACCCAATATCTTGAGAAGACTTTTTTTTTTTTTTTTTTTTTTTACAGTTATTGATAATAGTTTACATGGCAATACAGTGCATGTAATATAGCTCGTTTATGGAAATGATTGCAAAATGTACTTGGTGTTTGGGTAGGGGGGGTACTACTGGATTACAGTTTATGTTTACATGTTTTTTTTAATCATTCTAACTAATTTTAATTAATATGTTAAACTTCTCCATGTTTATTTTTTAAATATCAATTGCTCATATTGTTCATTTTAACTGAAAATGGTGTAGGTTGTATTATTTGTCATTAGTATGAATTTTTGGCAAAATGCCCAAATCTACAGTTTTCGTACTACAATAGATCAATTGTACTACGTTTCACCATTAATCTTTTTATATACATTAAGAGTCTTTGATATGGACATCCTTTAATGACAGTTGATTATGCTGTATGTATTTTCCAAATTATCTAAATTCATCAACGAAATCCAACAAAAAATCCCTTTTTGGCAAAATGCCCAAATCTACAGTTTTCGTGCTACACTAGATCTATTGCACTACGTTTCACCATTAATCTTTTTATATATATTAAGAGTCTTTGATATGGACACCCTTTAATGACAGTTGATTATGCTGTATGTATTTTCCAAATTATCTAAATTCATCAACGAAATCCAACAAAAAATCCCTTTTTGGCAAAATGCCCAAATCTACAGTTTTCGTGCTACACTAGATCTATTGCACTACGTTTCACCATTAATCTTTTTATATACATTAAGAGTCTTTGATATGGACATCCTTTAATGACAGTTGATTATGCTGCATGTATTTTGCAAATTATCTAAATTCATCAACGAAATCCAACAAAAAATCCCTTTTTGGCAAAATGCCCAAATCTACAGTTTTCATGCTACTACAGATCAATTGCACTACGTTTCACCATTAATTTTTTATATATATCAAGAGTCTTTAATATGGACATCCTTTGATGACAGTTGATTATGCTGTATGTATTTTCCAAATTATCTAAATTCATCAATGAAATCCAACAAAAAATCACTTTTTGGCAAAGTGTCAAATTATAATACATTGGTACAGCGGTCAGTAACACACTCTTTACCATAGGTGGATATAGATATCATAAATAAGGAGGGAATTTTATTGGGAATCGAGATTTATGGAGAAAATTAGTTGTCTTTTTTAATTTTTTATATACCACAAGGACAAAACATGGGCAAAACGGGCTGAATTTTGCAATTCAATTAGCCCTCATAGACTGCTGTCGGTTTCCATGGCAACGGATGGTAGAAATTTGGTGGTGGGGTTGAAATTATGTAAGATGGTGCAAGTAAAGTTAATACTGTGAAAATCAAAGAAATCTGTGACATTGAGTGGCCAGACCCTATCTGATTTCTTTGATTTTTACATAGAATTGATCTTAAGATGTTCGGTGTAAAGTTAAAACAAAAATCATAAAATGTACCTCAGTGCACTTCATATTATATGACGTCACAGTATAAAAGCACGTCACAACGTATAGGTCTATAGTTGTATTTCAGGGAAAATATCATATGTCCTCGCTCTTTACTACAGCTATCCAGTGATCAGGCTGTCTGATTTTTTTTTTTTTTTAGTTTTCTTTGATAATATAAATTTCATGTTTTATAGATAGTATCCTCTAAAGTAATCTTTATATTACATTGTGACCTTGAAATCGCACCGATATGCATAGCCATTTAAAATAAGGAAAATCAATTGTTTGTACATATTGAAAAGGGCACAGGTGAAAAATAACAATATGTGATTTCGATCAAGACATAGTCCTAAAGGTAATTTGTTGGGATATTGATACGGATGGTATGGGTGTTTTGTGGGGTTTTTTTTTGGTCTCATTTAAATATGATTTGGCAGTGAAACTGGGAAATGCCAAACGTTTGAGTCGATATCATGGAAATTGCTTAACATGAGAAGATATTGGGCCGATCCAGATCACTTTATGTTAAATTTATCAGATCAATGTCGATATATCAAGCCCAAACTGCACATTGAGTTTCACCTGTCACGGCTGTACCGAAGTGAAAGACAACTGAAAGTCTAGCGGATAGAAATAGATCTAAATCACTTGTATGACGACAAAACAGTTAAGTGAGGGATTCCCCCACATGATACGATGTGTGTTTCTGTACTGACAAAGGATTTTTAGTAAAAATATGCGACATTTGTAAGAATTTTACTTTAATCTGAATATGCTGTTAATACTTGTAATTTTACTCGGGACACCTTAACCTCACAGTGTAAGTAATTCATTGATCTCCCTCAAAGTAATCCATGACGCCCCTACACAAATAATCTATGAAAGTTCGAAGTACAGCTCACTCCAGATAAAATGAAAAGTATGTCCAAAGCAACAAAGCACTTACCTGAAATGTGATATAAATGGAATATCAAAATAACAAAAAAAGCAACAATATTTATCATAAGAATAATAATAGTAATAATACTGGTATGGAGGTCAATAGTCATGGTGTAGTACACGGTGAAAAGGAAAATAAGGGATAGCATGGAAATTCAAGAACAACCTACTTTCTCAAGTGTCAAATCAAAAGAGTCGCCCAAGTGTCGGTTATCTGAAACCAATACTAAATTTGAGAAAAAATTACAAAGAAAACGTGAATGTGAAAGAAAAATTATGCGGATATATCAATTTGAAGTAATGAGGGTTCAGAAAAGTTATTTGGGCATTCGTACCATTGCGGACTCGAAATGACGATCAGTGCCAACAGCGACAAATGATAGTGAGATTACTGTAAGAGCAAGAATAAAATACAAGATCAACGCAACCAATTGATAAACAAATGAATCGATCCGTACATCACCTAGCAAAAACATTAATGGGAGAGAGTTCTTAGATGCTGCACTAGTTTTCAATGTCAATAGATTTATTTCTAAATTCTCCCCTTTCAAAGCCAAGTAAATTAAAGCCCGATCGTATGACCAAGCTATGAAAACAGAGAGCTATATAAATCCACATCCGTAGTTATTTCAAATTATGTTTTAGATAAATTAGAAATATATGATAAATATGATACACTAGTTTTCAAGGTTAGAACATTATTTTCTTGATTTTTTTTCTTTTCAAGGTAAAACAAAATACGCAGCTCAGTTAAGGCTATCCGAGAAAAATCACAGTGCTGTTATAAATGTACCTCTGTGCACTTCGCACCATATGACGTCACAATGAAAAAGGACGTCACAGCGTATATGTTCTGATAGTTGTATCGCGGGGAAAGTGTCATAATATTTTGTCGTTATTTACTACTGTTATCAAGTGTTAAGCTGTATACGTGAAAATATATCTTGTCAAATGAATATATAAAAAAATATATGTATTATTCCTTTATGATATCAAATCATTCTCCATTTGTAATATATAGTATGCACGAAGGTGATATTCATACTATATTGTGACCTTGAAATCGCCCCTAATCTGAATGACTGATGCGTTTAAAAATTTCCTCATGTTCATAAATAATCTCATACTACAGAAACAGCGGCAAAGTTCAGGTTCATCTGCTATAAAAAACAGTATGAATTTTTCTGCTATATAATCTAGATATATTTATGCGTTTGAAAAGTGCGGGGAGCAATTTCTGTCTTGTATATTAACGGTATGATATATATAAGAATGTGGACAACCCCGGTAATTCGCTGATGACTGTTGAGATGTTGTTAAATTACAGGATGGTTAGTTTGAGTATGCATTTGTTCCCAACACTTTTCATGTTAAGAATTTTTTTTCTGAGTATATCAATAAAAATTCAGCTGGTTACCCGCATGAACCTGAACATTTGTTCACAAGTAGGGTCTCTTGCTGTTTTCCAAAAATAAAGTGTTACGTGATATTTAACTGATGTCACGAGAAATTACCATGAAAGGAATTTACGGTAGCTCAGTCACAGTCAACATATGGGTAGTATCGTTTCTGTGTTTAACCGTAACAAGTGTAATGATACCTGTGAATTTGAGGTGCAATTTCACCCCATGATTAATGTGTATTTGACTATGGAAGCCCTTAACCTAGTTGCGTAAGGTCTTAACATTGATACCAAAACATTAAAGAGCGAGATTCCTATTAACCCGTATTTGTGATTATTTCTAAGAATGTTTAAACATAATTTAGAAGTTTGCAAAATTGCGATTTTTGTTTGACCTTCCAAATATTTTAATTATGCTTAGATTTGAAGTTTAATTAGTTTCTCACATAATAATATGGGTGATAAGAAAATTAATTTATGTAATTCTGCTTTAAGGTCCATCTAAACAGAAACATCTTTGTGTTGCTCTTATCAATGTTATTTCACTGACGAGTCACTCGTTTAGCTAAGGAACACACGTTATATAGTTCATTTCTGATCAGTATGCTGAATTTTATTTTTAACTTGACTGGAACAATTAGCGCCGCTGAACACAAAAACCGCTTCAGTGCATAACCACCGTATTTTCAAGTAGGTCAAGTGTGTCCTCTATAGCTAAGGATTTACACATATAATCGATATGACACCCATGCTATATGAACACCTAAGAGGTTTTTTTTTCAACTTCAACGTATTTTTTTTTGCCAAAGGTCTTTAAATACTGGGTTGTCTAACCTAGTTATCTTTTGTTGTGTATACATGATTATATAATTTGATTTTTAGGTGCTCAAAATCGTTTTGTTCTGTAAATACCAGATCTTAATTTCAAAATGTAAAGCTATTTCGATATTACGTACATTGTTGTCAGATAAATGCAGAGTTTCTTCGTGTTTAAACGTATCAATATTAGAACAATTAACACATACAGGGAGGGTTTTATATACAAAAGAATCAAGAGTGATCTTAACATAAACCATTGTGGTATCCCTGCTGTGATGGGTAAGGTATCAGAAGAACATGTAACAAGCTTTACACTTCGGAACCTGTCATTTAAATAAGATTGAAATCTTTTTATTATGTGAAACAAAGTTCTAGTATCTGATTTTTTCTTAGTAGGATATTATGACTGAGTAACTCAAATATATCATTACATGTAACCAGCTGTCAGTAACTTTGGTTAATGCTGTTTGACAAGAGTGGAATTCTCTAAACCCACATTCTCAGCTCGTAATATGACCAAACACTCCAATGAATGCAAGTACTTGATTAGCTATGTGTGTTTTCAATGATTTTGGATAAAGTTAATAACATTGATATCAGTCGTAGTTACTTGGGTCACTTTCATCTTCCTTTTTGTGTATAGGGATGACTTCAGCTTGTTTCAGATATGAAGGGGAATGTCATTAGTGATGCTAGTATCAATAAGATAGGCTATGAATTTAGAAATTCCATTCGCAGTAGGATATAAGAGCAGGTGTTTACTTCTTCAGGTGTACATAGTATTGTTAAGACTTCGTCCTGGCTAATAATACGTATTCTAAACACATTTTCCTCACCTAGATTTGACTCCGTTTTTAACCAATGTGGATTAAAGCTAATGTATGGTAATTTATGTTATGAGATTGATTGATTTTCTGCGTATGACCAGTTTAAAGATCAAGGCTGGCTACTGACAAACACGTTGATGTTGCAGAGGTTTCAACAGTTTCGTTTAAAGTCAGCATTTCGGAAATTATATGGTCCTTAAAAAATCTAGTTTGCCAATACAGCCTATTATGGGGTCAAATGCTGTCTGGCGTGCTTCATATCAATTTTGTTTGGTCGTTCTTGGAACATTGATTTTAACTACGGATAATTCCGTTTACCTGATCAAGACCGGTGTGACCAGTCGACAGGGGATGCTTCCTCCTATGTACTTGACTCCACCTCTGGTATATCCAGGGCTCCGTGTTTGCCCAACTTCGTTATCTTCACCTTATGTTGATCACTGTTCGTTATTTTCGCCTTTGATTTCATAAATTGCTAGACAGGTTTGTGAAATATTCATTAAAGAAGTTTGCACCTGAGACTTGGAGTAATGTCAATTTTTGGGAAATGTGTTTTTGATTTCTACTTTGAATTGCTTATAGGAGTTATGAGATTGATCACTGTTCGTTATCGTCACCTTGCATATGGACCTTTTAATCACAACACAACATCAAACGCCATAGATAAAACCTTTCACCATTTTAAATGCAATACCATACTTACCGGAACATCCCATCATTGTTTGTATAAGGTAAAGAGCATGATTGGAGGTTGTCCTTGCATTTCTTATTTCCATATCATTAGAATGAATATTCCTGCATCGACCTGTTTATCCTGTAATCCATAGATGTATCGTTTAGAAGGCCACACATAACATGCACTACCCCTTGCACATGCAAGAGCTTGTTCTGGGTATAGTCAGTTTTTAAATCGAGGTAAGCTACTGACAAACAAGTTGATGGTACAGGGATTTCAACAGTCTCGATTGAAGTCAGCATTTCGCAAATTCTATGGTCGTTATAACGATCTAGTTCGTCAATACAACCTCCCATTGGGTCAAATGCTGTCTGACGTGTTTCATACCGATTGTTAAGCCGTTCTTGGCACACTGATTTGACTGCGGATAACTCCGTTTACCTGATCAGGATATGGGGCTCACGGCGGGTGTGACCGGTCAACAGGGGATGCTTACTCCTCCTAGGCACCTGATCCCACCTCTGGTGTGTCCAGGTGTCCGTGTTTGCCCAACTATCTATTTTGTATTGCTTGTAGGAGTTATGAGATTGATCACTGTTCGTTATCTTCACCTTACATGCAACGAATCAATGTTTCATGTCAACACCGGAAATACCTAAAATGATATTTATAGAGAAATAATAGGTAAGACACGGTTCCGTTTCCGAATCAGGACAGGATTTTTTTTTTTTTTTTGCATTCAAAATTTAAAAAATATATTTATGCAGCAATATTCCTTTATCACCTGCATATGGTGATTATATATCTCAACTGATTCGATATGCAAGAGCTTGTTGTGGGTATAGTCAGTTTTTAAATCGAGGTAAGCTACTGGCAAACAAGTTGATGGTACAGGGGTTTCAACAGTCTCGATTGAAGTCAACATTTCGCAAATTCTATGGTCGTTATAACGACCTAGTTCGTCAATACAACCTATCATTGGGTCAAATGCTGTCTGACGTGTTTCATACCGATTGTTAAGCCGTTCTTGGCACACTGATTTTAACTGCGGATAACTCCGTTTACCTGAACAGGATATAGGGCTCACGGCGGGTGTGACCGGTGGACAGGGGATGCTTACTCTTCCTAGGCATCTGATCCCACCTCTGGTGTGTCCAGGGGTCCGTGTTTGCCCAACTATCTATTTTGTATTGCTTGTAGGAGTTATGAGATTGATCACTGTTCGTTATATTCACCTTTCATGAATATTAGGCATGTTTTGATGTGTTCTGTTGTAATTATGAAATGCAATATTAAATAACATTGCTCTTTTATGAAAATAGGAGGATTTATATAGTCAGCGATAACATGGATATCCTATCAAAAACCATTTAAATGAGACGGGAATTGCCAGCATTGGCTATGGACGGCCTCATACTAAAAGTATTTAATGAGGATGCATAATGGAAGATTGTTTTGAAAAGTTCCAGACATTTTTACTCAATTACTCTCTAAAAGATATATAGCTGAATGATGCCCAACAACAGTAAAAGTCTCCTATTTTCAGAAAAATGTTAACATGTCTTTGGATCTTCCATTCAATCAAAACATGACATGGTTCCATTTGAGTCAGGCTAGGTTTTCTCTGATAAACAATAATCAATTTTGCCTGCCGAAAACTTCAACCAATCAGCGATCAAGAGAGGATTTATGGGAAAACATACTTTTATAAATATCTAATTTATTTTGCGTGTAAATTGTGCATCGTTTTTCTATATTATAGGATTATTTTAATAGCGTCCCTGCGCTCCTAATTCATAATGGCCGCCCTTTGTTTACAATTTTAAATGCAAATAATCTGTAGTGTGCTTTATGTTATGGTATAATCAAAAGCTTACATTTACTAGAGGTCTAAAAATCATGAAATAAACGCAGTACCGGTGTAGCATACAACCCAGGGGTCGAAATTAACTTTTTCTACCACAGGCTAATTTTAACCTGTGGGTAAAAAATCCACAGGCTAAAATGAAAACCTACAAGCTAAAATGAAAATAATGAAGCAGTGCTCTTTTTATATATATTTTTTTCAATCAATGATTTTCCCCATCATTACTGAGCCTAGTGGGTCAACAGGCAGCGTTTGGACAAGACACTAAGTTACGTAAGTCATATGGTGCAATGTTTAGGTCTCTTGATTATCGCACCTCTAACAGTCTAATCCACGACTTGTTTACCGCAGGTCTAGATCCAGTCTTGTCACTAGTGATTTTTTAAAGCGAATACAGGACTCATGGTTTTATAAGCAGCACGATCACGAGTCCTATGACTTTTTTGATAATCGTCTACGCGGTGAGAAATGCACCCGTGTCGTCACTACAACCCGACCTCAATATGACAATGACATTCTCATGATTCTGATAAAAATAACTACCGGAAGACTTGGTAAAACATAGATTCCGATATTTTTTGTAGATAAATGAATAACAAAAACATCGTACTTGGAATTATTCAATTTAATCAC
Organism: Ostrea edulis; assembly: GCF_947568905.1. NCBI lineage: Eukaryota > Metazoa > Mollusca > Bivalvia > Ostreida > Ostreidae > Ostrea > Ostrea edulis. Next base: position 432,283 of record NC_079167.1, on the reverse strand, counting down.
CCATATAGGTGAACAGGACTCGTGGCACATGTCGATATGGGAAAAGAGTACCAATTCATTTCCCATAGACCTCAATGTTAACCTTTGGCCCTCTCACTAATTAACTATATCGATTTTAAACAAATGACCGCAAACATTTCAAAGTTCATTCCAAGTGTTGATAAAAAATGACAAAAAATATATAGGGTCCCGTGCCTTTTATAGGCCATATTTGTACTTTTTTTTTTTTACAACACATAGCAATCTGCAGTAAATTACACACTTCATTTTAAGCACACCCCTACCATGGTAATTTCCTCAGTCATTTCTCGATTTTGTGCGATAATTTTTCATCCTGACAATGAATTTGAACCTCTATAATATTTCTTTCAATTCCAAATATTTTCACTCTTGATATTAGCCAATCACGCAACACCTAGACATTTATACCTCCGCTCAATCTTAGGTAAACTCTTTCCGGGTTACGCATACGGGGGTTTGGTACTCTCATTCCATATGCGATGTCCAATCTCTAAAGCATTTGTTTGACTCCGAGTTTCTTAAAAAATCATAAAAGAAAAATCCGGATAAAAACGGTTATTGAAATCGGTCGTTCATGTAAGCGTTTGTATGATTCAGAGTGCAAGTTTGAGAAAAGCGAATAGCGCATCACCGTATAAAACGGATACGATACGATCATAGTTTGTAAATCACCACTCGCTAAGATTTTCGAGTGTCCATTATTTTTACTCGCTATTTTTCAAATGTACTCGCATTTTGCGAGTATTTCTCGCTAATTTCGAGCCCTGACAACCCCGCAAACTTTCTTCTGCATTTTTATTGTATATTATAATATGCCCCTCTTCTGCCCGACTTTTCTCTGCTGTCACAATATGAGCTATAAAGCAAGGGCATAGACAAGACTGGGCATCCTGCATGTGAGATATCCCAATATATCGAAATGTTTTAAGTAATGAACTGATTTTTTTTTTACTTAGCAACACATTAATTTCGCCTCGCAATTGTCATGTACACATGTACGTATGCCTCTCAAAACTTTACTTTCATTTAAAGCGATGTCTTAACTACTGGAGTCTCAATTTTTACTGAACTAAAACGTTGAAATTCTTATATGATAGCTGAAACACATGAACTAAACACTAAATTCAAGTAATTGCTTGTGTGGTTTTTTTTTTTACTAATATTTCAGTTGTGATGCATGTCAGTAAAAATAAAATATTGATTCTACAAATATATACTACTCAAAATTTGATAAGGATCACTAGGTTATATGTGTGTAATTTACCACTAACATAGCAAAAGACATAAATTTGACTCAGAAACGTGTTTACTCAGGTTATGAATGAAAATTCATGAACGGCATGAACTTTTATCAATACGGAATGCTTGAAATCTGATAACAACACCAAAAGGCATTTCATTACAAAACGTTAACAGCAAACCAGAGAAAGAATTACACAGTTTTTGGGGATAATCCATCATTACACTTAGTCGATGAAGTGTCAATACCGGGTATGGCCTCCCCTTGCATCAATGACGACTTGACAACGTCGAGCCATGCTGTCAATAAGCACCCGGATGTTTCCAATGGGAAGGTTGTTCCACTCTTCCACGAGGGCGTTTCCGAGCTCTGCCAAAGTCGTGGGTTGTGCTCTACGGCGTGAAAGGGCAACCTGCAACATGTTCCATACATGCTCAATCGGGTTCAAGTCCGGCGAGCGCGATGGCCAGTCCATACGGACAATTGTCTCCTGCTGAAGGTACTGCTCCACCACCCTGGCTCGATGAGGACGGGCGTTATCATCCATCAGGATGAACTCAGGGCCAACAGCACCAGCGTAGGGTCTGACGTAAACATCGAGGATCTCATCCCGATACCGCATCCCCGTCATTGTTCCTCTCCAGGACATGAAGATCTGTTCTTCCATCCCTGCTGATTCCACTCCAGACCATGATGGAACCACCACCATAACGGTCATGTTCACTGATGTTGGCATCATGGAAACGTTCACGTTATCGTCGCCACACTCGATGCCTCCTGTCTGTAAAGTCCAAACAATACCTGGACTCATCGGTGAACAGAACTTGAACCCAATCGTTCTGTGTCCAAGTGACATGATCTTCAGCCCAGTCCAATCGCTCCCGCCGGTGTCGAACAGTCAGAGGGACTCGAACACATGCCCTTCTCGAGTTGAGACCTGCATTGTGAAGCCGATTCCGTAACGTCTGAGTGGACACATTCACCCCCGAGACGTTCAGGAGGTCGTTACGTAGGCTGGTTGCTGTCCAGAAGGGATGGCGTCGTACCTGAAGAGCCACAAAATGGTCTTGGCGTTGGGTTGTTGACCTCTGACGACCACCCCCATGTCGGTGTGTTGCTGTACCAAAAGTTTGCTGTCGGTTCCAGGCCCTGTTTACAGCGCTCTGGCTGACGTTTAGTGCATTTGCAACGTCACGTTGTGAATAACCAGCGTCAAGCATTCCAATACATCTGCCCAGTTGTTCTGTCGTCAGGCGACGCCTTACACGTTGAGGGGGCATTGTGTTGATAAACGTAGTGTGAACACTCAAGTGAGTTTGAAATTTTAGAAAGAATCAGACACCGATGCCTGAGTGAAAATCGTGCAATGGTAGCAAAAGCATAAACTGTGATGAGAAACGCATTTCCCATGGCATGAAATGCACGTGTAAGTTTGTTGAAGACGTTTTTGATTTCACTTTGACACAATATTGCCAGTTATGCAGTCATTAAGTTTTTAAACAGAAAAATATCTATGATCCTTATCAAATTTTGAGTAGTATATATATTAAAAATCGACAGTACTACATATTTGAGGGCTTCTAATATTACCAATTGTTATATGCTTATATCTGTTCATTTGTATTATATCACTTCCAAAGTGCATGGATATATATATTGTTGAGGATTATCATAATATAGAGATGATGAAGATATTATCTAAGTAGATTTGCTTTACTAACAATACCCAATTTCTATATCGAGTTATGTAAAGTACATTCCCATGGTACTTACTGTTGAAATAATGGACACCGAGGTGTATTGTTTAGTGTATGCAGATTTTGAAAATGTTGAGGTTAGATTCAAACTTCTAAATAGCAGTTTATAGATTCTCAGGTTAAATGTACTCTCAGGAACTTCAGAAGTGTTCATCATTGGATGTTTGTATCACGTGGCAGAATTCTGAATTCATTTCTGATGTGTGAAACCTTGCATGATTTTAAACTGCACTATATTAAATCAATATTTTAAGATATGCTGATTCCAAAATTAACTAGTCCTGAATTTTGTGAACATGTTTTGTGAAATTCGACAAATATTTGCATACAGTTTAGTGCCCGAATGTTACAAACATATAACATATTCATCTGCATATGCATAATCGAACACAAATAGGAATGTAAATTACATCCTTACAGGTCAACTCCCTTTCTATTGGTATTAGAAATGCTCATTCAATCTCATATCATAAAACATAAATAAAGCGGCAAGCAAAATTACCACTTACGGTGGTACATCTAGGTAGCAGATTTTATCATAATTGTGTACTATGATACTCTATTACTGCAACCTTGTTATGTTGATGTGTATATTATAAGTAGAAGATGCACACCATTATTTTTTCTCCTGTCCAAAATTCACAAAGGCTAGGAAAGATTTCTTTGATCATTTTCTAAGACTTGATAAAAATCATACTATTGACACCATATGTTTTATGGGATGATGATTCGCAGGATGTTGCAAGAAATGAAAAATTCTTTTGTGTTCTTCAAAGATGTACATGTATTAGAAAATCTGGTAGATTCAGCTAAACTTTAAGGTAATTCCCCGTACCACGTCAAATAACGCTAGGAACGTTATTTACGCGTTACGTTATTACGTCATCTCTGATCCCGACGGAATATGGCAGACGATGATAAGTCCTATCGTGATCATCGGGGGACGATATATCAGTAAGAAAAAAGGTATGAAACTCCAAAAGTTAAGAAACTTTAATAAATTTCATCACAAATCGAAAGAAAATCATTCCGATCATAATTACAGTAAATCTACATCTGTGAATCATGCACTAGGCCTAGACACTGACTGCGTCTTCAATGACACAAATATTGTTGCAAATGAAATAACTCTTTAAAATGATCGCAACGATGAATGGAGACATGGACGGCGAGTTGCAGAACTGCAACTATTAGCTGACCAACTGGAGTGTGATGAGTGCGGCTCTCTTCACCTGCGAGACATTCATAGAGAACAGCGGTATGGACTCGCCAGCATTTTTGATATTTCCTGTCGGTCCTGTCACCGTATTAAAAAAATATGTACTGCAAAACGAGATGGACACGGCGGATTCGATATCAATTACAAAGTCACCATTGGTACGTATACAAATACAATAAAAGGGCGTTAAAATATACCCTAAAAGTCACAAACACACGTACCCATGTCTCGAGCTCACCAGGTTGTTGTTAGCCTTCAAACTCCTAGATAAAAAAAAATAAACCATGTCCACACCCCTCACTTCGACGACATTTGTTTAAATGTAAACACATTCCAGACTAGGCCTATCGCATAACACATGATCCAACAACGTCTCTTTTTACGGCACAAGTTGTTTTGGTTAGATGTAATCCTTTGAATTTCAATAGGCTACTGTTCAATGCAATTCGTTTATAGTAAACACCATCACACAGACATGTAGGCCATGTTACGGGCATGTATACTTGTATTCAAACACGTCACATTTTCTAATGACGTCAACATTCAAGGGACGCAATTAGGCCTATTGCAAATTATAATTTATCATGTATTTCCTAGTAATATCTCTATGCAGACAAACGTTAAATATTTAATTCCCAAACATTCGCATGATATAAATTAATGCTAGATCCCTGGTGTGTCCAGGGGTCCGTGTTTGCCCAACTATCTATTTTGTATTGCTTATAGGAGTTATGAGATTGATCACTGTTCGTTATCTTCACCTTGCATATGGATCACAGTATGGTCTACTAATAATACAATTGTCTTGAAATAAAAAACTAAATTTAAGAGGTGGATCAAGGTGGAGTTACAAACTCCCTTCCCCAGAGAGCGGCGGATTTAGGGGGGGGGGATGGGGTGATGTAAATGCCTCAAATATACAAAATATGAGTTAAAACTTCAGTTTGGCACCCAAATTGCCCGGGTAATGTGGCTAAGACTTCGACTTTCACATGTGCCCCACCTAAATATCCTAGATCCACCACAACATCGTTTTCAAACTAGGGATCCAGAATTTACTGGAGAAAGTAATTACAGATAAACCTGTCAAGGAAATTAAGCAAAAGATCTAAATCCCCCCCCCCCCCCTGACTTTGTAATCCTCACTACATTTATTTCAAATTGCACATAAAAACATGAAATGGAAGGTGCCCAACTCCCTTGCTAAGCTCACAGCACCTGAAGTATGGATACTAACACAACCCCCCCCCCCTCTTCGATTTTTTTCTGCTGCTATAGTTTACACATTTTATTATACTGGCAGAATGCCAATCTATAAAGTTTACAAAAAGCATAAAACGACTACAGTATGCATACTTCAGGTGCCTGTGATTTAAGATACCAGCTTTGAACGCCTTAGTCATCATGCAAGACCTCCAATCTTCAACTTCCACAATTTCATAGACATAACTATGCATTTATTCATTTTTTTTATGCACGATGTGTAGGAGAGATTTTACAAGATTTGATACATTTTACCAGAGAGCCACATTGGCCCCACCCCAGGACATAAAGTTGCCATGATTTTCACAATTAGGTAGAGAGATTCATGGACATCATAACCATGCACTTAGTTTTTCTCAAATGTCTATAAGACCATATTGACCCTACCTTAGAGACTGAACCCCTGAAATTTCCCAATTTTGTTAATAATACCTGCTATGCAATTATGAATTTGTCTGGATCAGCGGTTCTTGAAGAATTTTTCCCCCTATACATTGACATGTAAAACTTTTGATACCCTATTGTGACTCCATTCCCTTAGGACCATGATTTTAACAAACTTGAAACTGCACTATTTCAAGAAAAGTGAAAACTTTACAACAACGACAACATACAATGGAAAGTTTTGATCAGAAAAGATTTTTAAGAAGATAACAATGTACAATTATTAACGGACCAACGCAATAGGTCAGCCTTGAGCAATCTAGTCATCATTATATTAATACTCTTCCGTTAAATCATTCCATAACAAATTTTAAACACTGCCATCCCTCCTCCAATTCCCGAAGTTCAGGACATACTTGCTTTCATTTCTTATAAACTACATAGCATACTCTCATATACATAAGTAGTATATCAAGTACATGCTTTATATCCACTATCAAATACTCAATATAATCGTTTTCATATCAAAAGATATATTAGTATTACTGGCTACTTATCAATGACAATAACAAACAAAAATTAAAAAAAATAATAGAAATTTTTCTTTTTTACATCACATTTATTAAGGAACATTCATATTTCAGGCATGATAAACTCTGGTATGGGTCCAAGCCACGTCAATAATTTTCTGACAGCATGTAATTTACCACCAATAAATCAAAAGACTATTGCAAAGAAGCAAATGATTGTTGGAGAGAAAATTGAAGCCGAAGCTCGAAGGTCATGTAATAATGCTTTGGAAGAAGAGGCTGAAATGTCAGATTGTCTTGAATGTAGCTATGATGCTGGCTGGCAAACTCGTGGAAAAGGGTTGGAACTACAACAGTATTTCAGGCAACTTTTCTCTTGTAACAAATCTATAATGATAAAATAAGCATTGGAATTTAATGTGATGAAAAATCATGCATCGCAAGGTTATGACATAAACGATTTATATACAAAATATGAAAGCTCTACCTTGAATATTTCTGAAGATATTCAACAGTAGACCCACGGATCACATCGCTCACCTGGGTCCCTTGGCCCATATTTAAAGATTTTCCCTATATAATCGCATGTTAAACTTTTATCTCTATTGTGGCTCAATTTGACAAACCTACTACCGGAGGGGGGCATGATTTTTACAAACTTGAATCTGCATTATGACAGGAATCTTTCATGTAAATGTTAACTTTTCTGGCCCAGTGGTTCTTAAAAAGATTTTCCCTATATATCTGGATGAAAAATTTGATCCCCTATTTAGACCCCCTCCTACCCCCAGGGGTCAGGATTTTAACAAATTTGAATCTGCACCATGTCAGGATATTTTCATGTAAATTTGTACTTTCCTAGCCCAGTGGTTTTGTTGGAGAAGATTTTTTGATGACCCCACCCTATTTTGCAATTATCTCCTCTTCGAAGGGGGCGTGACCCTTCATTTGAACAAACTTGAAGTCCTTTACACTAGGATGCTTTTTGCCAAGTTTGGTTGAGGTTGGCCCGGAGGTTCGGGAGAAGAAGTCGAAAATGTGAAAAGTTTACAGACAGACGACGGACAAGACGATCAGAAAAGCTCCAGTTTTTATCATTGTGACATATTTGATTTTTCTTATTTTCTATATTCATATTTATCTGAAGAATGATCTCTAAATATATACATTGTGGAATAGCCTGATCACTGATAAACAAATTATATTTTGCATACGCACTGGATTTAAAATGTTTTACAAATATTCACAGGGCATGGTGCCATGATGGGTAAACAGACAGGGAAGATTCTTCAATTTGAAACCAGAACAAAATGTTGTAGTGTCTGTGATCAAATTGAAGAAGGACCCTTACCTGTACATGCTTGCTCCAAAAATTGGGAAGGATCCAGCAAAACCATGGAGCCTGATATGGCAATGTCCATGCTACACAAAAGGAAAGACAATGGACACCCAGTTCATGTACTTCATGCTGACAATGACTCCACCACTACCTCAAGACTAAGAGTGGACTTTCCTGAACTAAAGAAGAAAGATGACAGGAATCACAAGAAGAAAGGCTTTTCTAAAAAACTGTATTCGTTATCACATTTTTTTTAAAGAATTTAAGACTCCATCAGTGATACCATACCTGGTCAGGTGCTTCACGTACACAATTGCTAAAGCCAAATCCAGTCAGGACATCCAGGAAGGCCTTGAACAAATAGTACCACATGTCTTCGGGGACCATAAGAAATGCACAGACTGGTGTTTCTATAAGAAAGACTCTCAGAATTTTAGGTACTGTTTACTTATTCAATACACTAAATAACCATTTTTAAGAGTTTTGTAGCAAATGATGCAAAAAAAGATATGATCTGAAACAAATGGACTGCAACTATAACACAAGAGGCCTATGGGCCACATCAATCACCTGAGTCACATTGGCTCTGCTATTCTTCAGATGTTGTGAATTATGAAAGATTTTTTATTAATCTTATTTTCCCCGTGATTTTTTTTATTTCACAATCACACTAACGGATCACAACATAACTGAAGATGAATTCACATAACAATGATATTACTCAACATCAATGTGACGAACATGATCTTGCTGTTCTCATGGTTCTGGATAAAACCAAGGTCACAAGGTCAAATATCGTGGTATGATATATATATATATACAGTAAAATATCTCTATCTCGAAGTCCGAGGGACCTCGAAAAAACTTCGAGATATCCGGGGGTTCGAGATATCAAAAATCGATCTTGGATATTTTTTGAAGGAGAATATTTGATGCATAGTATAGGATTCGCATTATAAACAAAAACCCCGTTGCCGTTTCTCATAGATTAATTCAAGTTGATAAATTAATATTGTGGAATTCCAAAGACAAACATTTCGTTTTTTTAAATATATATAAACATCCAATTGAATTCACAATGTGTTTCAAAATTAAGATGATCATGCCTGTAAGCTTATTTTAAGTTTACTGATGTCCAGGCTCGACTGGGATGTAGTTTTTGCGTTGTAATGAAAGAAACAAAAAAGACGGATTTAAAAAAAACCTTTTAAATGTCTATTAAATAAATTTTCGTGTTTTCTCTGTACTAGTTTTAATGATGAAGCGTGTATTATTAAATGCATTATCGTTATTAAGAGCGTAATCTTCAAGCGTACTTCGACGATTTTGTGCGTTTATCTAACCCACATGTTAATGATAGAGCATGCGTTATTCAAAACACCATACTAGAATCGGGTGTGTTAGTTAATAATTGGCAGTGAACTTTAACCATAATGTTGGATGGCTTCACTAATCACCTAAGCTGTTGGACTATTTATTGCGACCTGGGTCTGCTCGGAAAAGCGAGCGTGGATTAGCGGTCATTAATTATAATTGATGTAGCCCCGGGTGTGAATGTGACTTAACGACGCCAGGTATGGTAAGCAGAGCGGAAAATTGACTGCACTTCGAGATAAACCAGGTGAATTTAGGGTATGGGACCTTGAAAATACTTCGACATAAGCGGAGTATTCGAGATTACCGTGTTCGATATATCAGAAGTTTTTAAAATCATTTATATAGGGAAAACGACCGGGACCGGCGGTCGACTTCGACTCAAGCGGGGTATTCGAGATAAACCATATTCGAGATACAGATATTTTACTGTATATATATATATTTGTAGTGTATGTGATCAAATTGAAGAAGGACCCTTACCTGTATATGAGTGTGGGTGTGTGTACACACACATACAAAATAGGAAATATCTATCTCAAATAGTGCATGAGATAGAAAAGTAGGTCAAACTTCCAGGTCAAAGTCACTAGATCACACACACACCATTGTATCACATGAAAGGTCTTTCCATAAAGAATGTATATACAAAATATGAAAGCACTAGCTTAAATAGTTCAAGGGACATTTTAAAGGGTTTTTTTTTCCAACAATGATATGAACATATAACACTTTGATCCCCTACTGTGACCCAAACCTACCCCCAAGAACCATGATTTGCACTAACTTGGGTCTGCTCTATGTCAGGAAGGTTTCATATCAATTAGAACGTTTCTGGTTCAGTGGTTCTTGAGCAGATTTTCCCTATAAAATAACTTAGATTATTAGAAAAATAGTCCAGAAAATTGGGTGAGCTAACAAGTGTAATCTCTACAGATTCAAACACCTTCCAAATGGACAACCACTCCAAAATGAGGCTCTCCACATTGCTCTGAAAGAATTGATGGAAACCTACCAAAGAAGAGCTGAACACTTGGTTGAAATGGGATCGACCCACCAAACCGAAAATTTCAACTTTATCATTTCTAGCAAAGCTCCAAAAAATAGGTATGTTATGTATTGAATGTTCTATAGTAATGTATTTTTCATTTCATATGTTCATATCATGCGTCTTAAGAATTCAAGGGTTATTGATTCGTTACCTCGCACTAATCCTTGAATATGTGAAGATGCATATCATGATGCAAATCGTATCATGAGATGATCTGTGATACACATCATAACATCATTGCCTTTGACATACCTGTGTTAATGAACAAACTTGCCGAGTTTCGCCTTAAGAATGAATTTTTAGCTGTAGTTAAGCTTTGTATCGATACTTTGAAGGTTTCCCGTAGATTATATCCAAAGAAACCGTTGGAAATTAGAAGCAGGATACCCTCGTCAACGTTCTCTTGAACAAAACTTATGCAGCACATGATTCAAAACATGATGTGATGATATTACAAGAACTCTTTTTGACAAGTTAAAGCAGCATATAACATCATGTGATATTTATCACACAAGTTTCAAGGAGCTGTATAACTCATTTATTCCTGCTATGGAAAGGAAATGCAAAGTCCGATGGTACACATTAATGCGCCAAAATGCGATGGAGTAACACTCCGAAGTTCGTTGGTTTGTAAAGGACACAGTGTTTTGGTACAGACTGTACCAACCATGTGTTGTTTCACTAAAATATCAGTGCAAAATCCATGCACAAAAAAGAACTTATTTCATTACCACTTATTTTTTGTGTTATTAAACGCAAGATTTTCCAACGCGAAATCGTATAGAATGTTTTGCATTATAGCATACTCCCGGGACTTTATTACGCGTACATCACAAGTAATAAATGATCATGAATTAAAGAATGTTTGGACGAAGTAGATAGTTCGACAACAAATATACTTTGCCAATCCTCAACAGTGTAAATCTTGTCATTACTGTCATCAATGACAATCTTAATCATTCATGCCTTCCGTCAATATATCCGAAAGACGTTGGTGCCTGCACTGCAGCAAAAAGAACATTCATTGGGGCAAACTGACAAGTGACGTTGTATTTCTTCGGTTTTATTTTGAAAGACATTAAGAATGACGTCACAATGACGTCACGTCACAAACGTCAAAAATCCCCGCATCATCAGACTTTGGCGTGACCATCGCACGTTGACGTCCGTACCGTTAACAAACCATCGCACTTTGGCGCAGACCATCGCACTTTAGAGTCTTGTTCTAAAATGTACTGTGATTCATAATGTATGTACACATGTCATAATCTACATGTATGTGGGGAAAGGGCAACATAAGTTTTCATAACGTGTGCCTAATCACATTGTGTACCTTTGATATTATAAAATATGTTAAAACCAAAACACCCATTGGCATACATGCATAATTATACAGGTATGCAAATTACATATTCATGATTGCTAAATTAATCAATTGAGCATATTCGATTTTTGTTCCAATTGGCATATTTCATGTAATAATTTGCATGTGCGAAAGTATTTCACATGCAGACAGATTTGTCTAATTCTACCACCTGACAATATCATTAGTGTTTGAAATCTTAATTTACAATATTCAGTATTCATAGTTTTGAAACTTAAAGAATAAAAAAATCTACATTATTAGTAATGCACATGCAACGTAAAATCTGAGTAAATACATGGCAGTATATAAATGTCCCAGTCGAAAGTTTATGTTCAATTCATACCCCCCCTTCAACATGCACTTATTTTTAATTACAATGTACTTCGATCTTTGTTTCTATGCGACAAAGCTGGACAGTATTCTTCCAGTTTACACTAACCCTAACCCTGCATTTATCTCTATTGTTCCCATGACCGAGGACAAATCTTGCAATTAATATGGAACTAACAATAAATACACGGACGGATTAACTAAAGTACACAGGCATGCTAGTTTTTATAATGTAACAACACACGGAATATACTTTGTTTTCTGTATCTCATTTCATATCTGTTTTGTTTAACTGAGTGATTTCTAATAACAATATGATATAAAATGCTTACTATTCTTTTCTCACATCAATTTTAAAGTTTTTTGTGGGTTTTTTAAATTCGCATTTGAAATATTCATTGTGCATTATTACTTTAAAAACTCCAAATTTTAGTTAAGTTTCAGCTAAAGTTTCTGCAGACTGAAACTTGACGGGAACTATATAATCGTTTACGCACTGCGGAAACCATTTGGGAAACCTCAACGTCATGTTTCCGCAAGGTTTCCATATGGTTTAAGTTTTGCGGAAACTAGCGTTTTTATCCAGTGATATTTACACCTTTGTTCACGTGTTCATGTGTTCTTTGGCGTTTAGTGTAAATAAACACCAATGGTATTGTACTTTTTATGTCCCATCGATAGTGTTTCCCCATAGTGAAATAGTAAAGGTTGTAGCTAAAGTGTCATTTAGATCTACTATTGGTGCTAATGGTCATGCCATTGGGAAGATATCAATGTTATCACACCTACACCTACAGCGATACAGAACCTCCGTTTTAAGGTCTCAACTGTGAGATCCATATGACATATGACTTTTCAACTCTTTACACGACCATTCATCCCGATAAATCAAAGACTAGACTTTTTGAAATCATACACAGTTGCTTCTTCAACAAGAATGGATATCGCAAATATTCCTATCTAGTGATCAGTCATAAAAAATTACTTTGTTAAACTTCACTCTGATTCCACGCACAAGTACTCTGAAGTTGAAATAAAAAATATGCTGGAGTTCCTCATTCACAATATCTTCAACTCGACATTTAGGTATATCAACGATGTATTATATATTAACAATGACAATTTTCATTCATGTGAAGATTCAATATATCCCGGTGGGCTAGGGGTGAGGGACGCCGCAGGGTCGTCCGTTTCTGCTTCGTGCTTGGATGTTTTGTTGAGGGTGGATGTTGGCGACAGGGTGGCAGCTCGGCTTTGTTACAGGAGGGATGATTTCGGCTTCTCCATCGTCAACTTCCCATATTTATGTAGCAATATTCAATTATCACCTCCATATGATGTTAGCATCTCTCAACTGATTCGACACGCAAGAGGTGTTTCTGCGTATGGTCCGGTTTTAAATCGAAGCAGGCTACTGACAAACAAGTTGATGGTGCAGGGGTTCCAACAGTCTCGTTTAAAATCGGCGTTTCGCAAATTCTATGCTCGTTATAACGATCTAGTTTGCCGATGCGGCCTATCATTGGGTCAAATGCTGTCTGACGTGTTACATGCCGATTGTTGGGCCCTTCTTGGCACACTGATTTTGACTACGTATAACTCCGTTTACTTGATCGGAATGTGGGGCTCACGGCGAGTGTGACCGGTCGACAGGGGATGCTTACTCTTCCTGGGCTGCTGATTCCACCTCTGGTGTGTCAAGGGGTCCGTGTTTGCCCAAATCTATTTTGTATTGCTGATAGGAGTTATGATCACTGTTCTTTATCTTCGCCTTTCATCAATGATTCTCATTTGTAAATGTCGAACGTGTGGTGAAGGGGCAATCATTGTCTGTAAACGTCTGAGGCTTGAAACAACGACATCCTCCTGGTCACGAAACCTGCCTGTAAAGATCATGTAATGCAATGTAGTGGTAGACTTCTGTCTAAGAAAGATCAGCTTTTGTAAGAATGCGTTATGTAAGTAAGTTTGAAATTCGAGCTTCCTTCAGATTTTGTTCATTCAAAATGTCATACAATGCTGACACGACGACATAGTAGTGGTCAAGAATGAGAAATATGGGAGAATAAGCATGCTATCAAGATAACAGGGTCACAAAACATTTATCTTTACACAGGAACAGGAAGTACATTGAATTGTTTAAATTAAGGTTGTTATGAATTATTTCTAAATAAAAAGAGGTAGAAAATATATAATGAATAAAAAAGAAAACATTTAGTACTAAGACGTAAGTCTACCTAATCCACACTGTCGAACTGTCACAACCGCGATGAATCCTATATCTTGATCAAGTAAACGAAGTTATCTTAGTCAAAATTGTGTGCCAATAACGCTCTAACAATCGCTATCAAACACGTCAGACAACATTTGACCCAATAATAGGTTCTTTGGCAAACTATATCGTGATAACGACATTAGAATTTGCGAAATGCTGACTTTAAATGAGACTGTTGAAACACCTGTACCATCAACTTGTTTGTCAGTAGCTGGTCTCGATTTAAAAACTTACCATACGCAGAACAAGCTCTTGCGTATCGAATTAGTTGAGATATAAAAACTCAATATGCAGGTGATAATGGAATGTCACTATATAAACAGGGGAAGTTAACGATGGAAAAGCTGAAATCATCCCATATATACTTGCAATGAAATATCTAAGTATGAAGCAGAAGTGGACGACTCTGTGGTGTCCTTTATTACAAGCTCGCAGGGATATATCGAATCGACATATGAATGAAAGTTATTATTGATAATTGATAAAACGTCGTCTATATATCTAAATGTCGAATTGAAGGCCCCGACAAGAGTTTTTATCTTCTCACGTAGAAGTTTTTGAATAAATTCTGCTTCATGGGAATATAAAAACAGGTAAGCTAATAAAGAAGCACAATTGATGCCCATGTGAATTCCGACAGACTGTTGGAAGACCTGATCACAAAAGACCACGAAGATATTGTCAATAAAGAACTCTAGCATATTTTTGAATTCAACTTCGGAATACTTCTTCCTGGAATCAGAGTAGTGTTTAACAAAGCAATTTTTTGGATGACTGATCACTAGATAGGATTATTTCCGTTTTCCATTTTTGTTGAAGAAGCAACTGTCTATGATTTCAAAAAGTCTAGTCGTGTAAGATGTTGAAAAGTCATAGGTTTTGGTGCTGTTGATCTGAGAAAAGTTTTGCGATTTCAAGTTAAGTAAAAGTTCTTTGGAATTTTTAGAATCCACATTTGATTTACTTCTGACATATTTAGTCGCAAAGATAGGTTCTTGGTAGAGCACATACTGGATCCAGCGATGTATCTTTGTTTGTAGTAGTTTTTATGTAGTTTAGGAATCCAGTATAGGTGCTGTAACTAATATTCAATAGACCCACCGACTTGGATACCAAATGTGCCTAAAACATGGTTCTGAAGAATTTCATCTTTTGAAAGGGTAATTGGAGTACAAGTACGATTACCAAAAATGGAGTTAATGCAAAGTTCGTTTAGAATACAGTTGTGATAATAAGCCTTTAATTGTCCACTGTGGCGGACAGAAACTTGATTGTCTATACCATATAATTGTCCACTGTGATGGAAAGAAACTTAATTGTCTAAATTATTTAATTGTTCGCTGTGATGGACAGAAACGTGATTGTCTATATAATTTATTTACCCGCTGTGATGAACATAAACATGATTACCTATATCATTTAATGATCCGCTGTGATTAACAAAAACTTAATTATCTATGTCATGTTATTCCCTTCTGTAATGGACAGGACCTAACCCTAGCCACTTTACACGAGACCGGACTTTGACTTTGACTACTGAGATAGTGGTTTCACATACAGAAGTGCTATATTTTCTTAGTACCGAAATTTGACAATCACATGGGAGCACAAGAACGAACGATGATTTTTTTTCTTCTTAAAGATTCTGCTTACTTGTACCAAGTACAGTCACAAAGAAACAATTGTTTCGCCCACATGTATTCATCATTTTACCCCATGTTTGTTTACATCATAGGAAATTTGTATAACGCTTGAAAAAGTGATAACAGAGACAAAATTGGGATACACTGGAGATATTATTTTGCTCGTCGCTTCGGACTGTTTATAACAAAATGTCTTTGTCAAGCTGTCAGGAAATCTAGTTTCCAGATTTTGAATTGGTGGGTCAAATCGCGTAACATCAGCCACAATAGAGTATTATTAACTCACAGGTTCATTACTTATTACTGAAATGCATATGTATGCTTTCATTTTCCTTCCATCTATCTTGTTTCATCCATACTTTTTCATACGTGTAAGGGTTTGCACCAATCGCAATGCAAATTCTACAGGTTCACACATTAAATGCACTCTAACGTATGTCCACAGTTAATGTTGTAATGTAACACGGTATGTTTGCAATATACAGTTCAAACTCACCGTGACCCCTGTATACTGCATACTACTCCACGTCATGACAATGGATGATATCTGTTACCGTGACATCCCTTACATAACACAGACCTTTACGTTCCGCGCGGCTGTCAGGAAATAACGGATTACATCTCCTATCGCGAGGACTAGTATAAATATATAAAGCAAGCTAAATTTGATCGCCTCAATGTTAATAGTGTACAAACGAATTGGTATCGATTTAAAAATAGAAAATGTCAATTACATCAAGTTATCCTGAAATTCCTTAATACACAGGGAATGCAATACAAGTGTTCTATATTACAATGCAGTAGTAGATATTGCAAGAAGACACTAACAGATTCCTTAATTAACTTCCTGTATCTTAAATGATATAAGTACCAATTATCATCCTTACAAGTGGAGAATTTAAGAAATATTTCCGTACTTAAGATGAGCACCTGATAATTGAAGAAAGTTTTGTAAATTAATCAAAACACCCTGCCTTTTATGTATGCGATCGTTGTAAAGTTTCGTCACTTCATATGAAAAACTTATACGTGCCAATTTTGTTGCACCAGATGCGCATTTCGACAAATAATGTCTCTTCAGTGATGCTCAATCTAAGATGTCGGAAATTCGAAATAACAATAAACTTGTAAGAACTAAAAAAAAAAACAGAGTGCCAAAGACTAAAGTCAAATTTACCAAAGGATCAAAGCTATGCATGAGGGAGATAAACCTTGATTTTGAAATGAATTTCTAAATATATGTTACAAATTTCTCAGGAATGGGTGAATGTGATTTAGTAGAAGGAAGCAGATGAAAATGAGTCAGGCGGAAAACTTTACACGATATTATGAAATGGACAGTATTCCTTTAAACATCTATCAACCTATCCAACGAAAAAGACTTTCCACACTGTGAAGTTTGTATAGCATGAAGTGGTGGGCAGACGAAACCTATCAGTATTACTTAATTGAAGTAGACCACTGGGAACGCTAAAATATAGCATATAACGCTTAAACTGTCTGTGTAAGCTCCATATTGAAATATATTTGTATCCCTTCACCCCAATAACAAAGAACAACCGGAACCAGATGTAGAAATAGTCAGAGTTAATTCTCACTCAATGATAAATACACGTGTAGTGTGATGACTTCCGTATGAAGTTTTTGAGTATCTACTTCAATGTGAGTTATACAGTACTGCTTCTGAAGACATGAGTAGATGAACGGAAAGAAAATTACTTTACTCGATGTGTTAAAGTTAATCACTTTATGGTGTCATTCATTGGCTATATATATTATTTATATGCAGATTCACATTCTTATATATTATGTATGATAATATTTAAGAACTGGACAGAAAATATGTTATCTATTTGGATGTACACATGTGATTTATTATTTTTATAAAATAAACAGGAAGATTGCCTAACGAGAGAGGGGTTCAGATTTTCAAACACGCTATTGCTATGGATAAATGCTACTTGATTCTTAGAATTTTGTTTTTACCATAATGATAGGGAAAGGGCGAGCGCCGCAAATAAGATATAGTGTAAGGAAATGGGAGTACAGTCTCACTTTTCTGGGTTTACTACCCTAAAACAATATCACCGGTACCGTATGAAAGGTGAAGATAACGAACAGTGATTAATCTCATAACTCCTATTTGATATTGCACCCTTCATAAAAAACAGACATTTTACTCAGGAAAACCAATGCAAATATATATAATCTGTATAATTCCACGAACAATAACTCTCCAAGTTTTGCTGAGACGGTAAACATTTTGTAAAGCTATGTTACTTTATCTGGTATAGCTACAATTTATATAGAACATTTCAAAGTTACAGATTGTCCAAAATATTTGAATTGTTCTGTTCATTTGTTAGAGAGCGCGTTCTATCAATAAGAGATCAAAATAATGATTGTTGATCAATCTCATCAATTTCATAAGGAATACAAAATTGAGAGGACAATCTCAGATTTTGCGGGACATCAAGGTGGATTCCTGGAAGCTAGATATGTTTGTATGTGAATTTGTCATCCTTACCAGAAGGTGTCTTAATGTCATCCACCAGGTGAGAATCTGCTGTACATAACATTGTTGTGTGATTACCAAGGAACGTGCAAGGAACGTGCATAAGTTTGTGTTATGATTAAAGAGACACTACAGCTCATTTTGCGCAAAAATCATGAAATGACAATTTTACCACAACTTTTTATAATTTTGTTGCATAGTTGAAAGTATAAGCTTTGCGAAAATAGTACATTCATAAAGTTAGAAATTCTCGTTTTATGACTAAACTTAATACCTTTTAATGGCCTATACAATAAACACAAAGAAATACCCACAGACTCCGCCTTGGTATTCAGACGCATGCGCATAGAATGTAAACATATCAGAATGGTGTCTATCGAGAGAAAACGTGCGTTGGGAAGACCCCGAATTTTAACGGACTCTGCTAGGAAAAGGGCGAAAAGAAAGGAAAGTATAATTCACACACGAAGTAGGGTTTACCTGGGGGACCAATATGACCGTTGGTTAAGAAAGAAAGAGGAACTTGGCGAAACACACGCAGGACTAGCGAAGAGGCTCCTCGACAAGTGTTTACTTCAGCGATTTGTATAACGCTGTTTCATTGTTTGATCGATTCCCAGATTGGAAATAGCAGGGTTACGGTTCAATTATTTATTAATAATCAATGCGCTACCAGAAACGTGAAATAATCCCATAATTTAAAACGGTCCGTATTTAAGTGGGGCCCCCTAAGGGGTACTCTTTAACATTGTTCCTTCGAAAATAACAACACCGACTTTGAAATTGTAAGGCAAGACTTAAAGAGGAATTTTATCATTTAATGTGTAAAATTTATTTATTTCTTCAATCAGTATTATGAAATGATAACAATGCAATACATTTCAGGTTTATGACGGATAGTGAAACCGAGTCAGCTGACCAATCATTGAAAGAGAGATTCTCTACTCCTGTAACGGACAAGATCAAGACTCAGTTTGTTCGTCCTCCAGACGTGTCTGAAATCCCCTCTGCTTTAAGGTAATAAAAAAGCAATGAAACGAGTAGTTGATGGGCATTATATTATCTTATGATTCCTAGCTGTTCTTTAACATGCATGTGTGTAATGCAAATTAGCACATTGATATCCTTAATCAGTATCTGATCTGAAGAAACCTCTGTTTTAAATCATTGTATTTATAAATCTATAGTGAGAGCACTGATATAGATGTACCTGCACCATCACAAAGCAAAGAAGAATCCCCAGGGTAAATGAATATATTTTTCAGCTTTTTTTTAACAAGTTATAATCTTATAAAGCTTTGAAATAGTTTGATATACATTTTTTTTATCCAAGATGACTTTAAGAATTCATTCCAACTTATAAAGAGAGATATTTGAAGGTGTTCAAATTTATTATTGAAGTCTTATAAATCATCTCCTTTATAGGATTTATGAGACTTAATTATCCTTTAAATTCACTTTTCATTTTAAAAACCATCAGGCATGTTTCTCTGCTGGTGGATGTTCTGTACTCAAGGATACTTGTTGCTTGATATATGTTCTTCCATGAATATACTTGTAAACAATTAATAATTATAGGAATTATGAAATCGATCAATGTCTGTTTAATATCTGTTCTTTTTCTTTAGAACAATCCAAATAGAAGTTTAAAAAAAAAACAAGCTGAGGAAAGTTTGATGTTTATGTACAACAATTTAATTCACAACAATTTAACTTTATCCAAGGTGTTATGAGTGTAAATACCGTATTCAAAGAGCAGTTCTGAAATTCTGGGTTTTTTCTAGCCCAAGCTAAAAACGGAGAAAACTATTCAGAGAGGTAGTGAAAGAGACATCATATGTAAATCCATTCGAGTAAGTTGATTTTGTCCAAGATGATTTTTGTGTCCTTTGTTTACCATTATGGACTGTTGTCCTCATTCAATTTTGTTTTTATGATGAAATTTCTTTTAATCTTCAAGAACATGTATTGAATAGCAAACAATGCTCCCTGCATGGAGTGCTTCATTGTATTTACTGTCTTCTTTGCTCATTTGTACTAAACACTCAAATGAGCTTTTTTGATCACATTATCCAGCACCCATCTGCCTGTTCATCCATAACATGTTTGAGCTTGGAATATATGTGACCTATTTGAAAGCATCACTGTCCATGAGTTATAATATTTTAAATCAAACATGTCAATGTAGGGCAAATTCATATTTGACAATGGTTGGACTTGCTTAGGTATTCGGGTACAGGTCTGGAATAATGTTAATGTAATGACAGCCATTTTCAGTGTAATGGGGGTGTAATGTATAATTTGCATTTTTGCATTACAAGTAATGTTATGCATTCCTTGTAGAAAATATACTGTAATACACATAACATTTACATTACTTCAAATGTTTAATGATATTATAGAGGTTTAGATCAATGATTTATGTTAGTGATGGAAATGTAATGGTAATGTAATGCAGGCCTGTTTGAGAGTAGCCAGACAGACCACACTAAATGATATTATTCTGTAAACATTCCCAAATTATGTGAATTCAAAAATTTGTCGTGGACCTTTGGGTTTGGGTGGGTCTAAATAAAAATGGAAATAAAATTATATGTAATACATTAATATATGAGAGAAATTCATTGAAATCTTTAAAAACAATTCCTCCATAGCAGCAATACCATGTTTGTCCAATTGATATTGCAAGTGCAGTTAAATCATAACTCCATGGAGTTAAAATGAGGTCAAAATGTGTCATGGGAAGAAAGAGCATAAAAATGAATTCTGATGAAGGCACCAGGGTCCTGGTGACTCGGGTGAACATTATGGCTCATGAGCCTCTTCTTTCTTATTAGTTTGTATACCAGGGTTGGGCGGTTAAAACCACCCCCGGTTTTAACCAGTGGTTTTAACTGTCCCTGTCGATACTCCCCAAGTGGTCAATACTGGTTAATTCTGATTCAAACTGTCCATTTTCCTATTTTTGTAGATTTCTTGCAGCGATAATGATAAATTAAATCTTTTCATTATATGGATCAATTGTTGATTAATATTTTTCATTAGATTCATGAGTTTAATACATTTGGTTTGCTGAAACTGTGCACGAAATATCTTCAGTACTATACTAGAGGGTCACAGATAGCATAACTTGACAATTGGAGACAGACCTGTTTACACGTACCTGGACAGATTAAGAATAAAAGGTAGCTGGACATTACCTGAGCACAGGAAGCAGAGTTGACAGGTGTTAATTAGCATAATCTGGGACCAGAGATGACCAGTGTGCCTGTTATTGTTAAGAAAACATCACCAATCCACCCCCTCAAATGTTTATTTAAGAGTTAAAATGAAGATTTAAAACAATAGGTAGTTCTTGTTAAACTAAGGAATTTGAACAGCAACCCTTTACATCTTCCCCAATTTAACAGTCATTTACATTATTTATATAATATTATGATTAATAAGTATATCATAAACTGATAGTGCATGTTATGAACTACAGTATTTACCATAATCAAGATAATGGCCACTTAGATATTTAAAATAACCAATAACACAGACTATAATGACCAAATAATTTTCAATCGACCAGTATTGACTGGTTTTAACCCGTATTGACCACCGGCCCGGTCAATACTCATATTGATGACTGTTTTGCCAACCCTGTAATGTATATCCTTGATTGATATGGCATATATCAAAAAATTCTGTAATACAGCAATCATTGTAAAGGACTACTTAAATTTCAGTGTAATGATAGATATCTCTGAGGAAAGCTCAAGTGACATTGATTCTGATGAAGAGTATGAACCAAGTTTCAATGTTACTATAAGGTAAAAAAAAAACCTAATTTCTCATAAAATTCTTGCAAATTTTGTGTTATAAAACTTACAGTAATCTCTCATGTAGTGATTGATTTAATTTTCACATTTTAGACCGAACAACATGTGTGATGTGGAAGAAATAACACTTGAGGAACAAGAGTTTGGAAAGGAGGAAACAGAAGGTGATGGCGAATCAGAAATTCTAGAGAAGCCAGAGGACACAGGTCCAGGGATTATTAAAATTCTGTGTGAAGATGATGTCCATTTGTTGACGGAGGATGAAACATGCCTGGTATATAAGAAGTGTTTACTACAGTTGGCCAATACCAGCATCAGCAAAATGTGCAAAGGATGCATCCTGTCTATTGGGAACCGCTGTGAGAGTGTTGGATCGGCTTTATATATATACTGGGTAAAATTACTATCCTCCTTTTTGACACATAAATTTTAATTGCTTTTTAGCTCACCTGAGCTCACCTCATCTGATCGCCTGTTGTCCGTCTGTCTGTAAACTTTTTACATTTTCGACTTCTTCTCCAAAATCACTTGGCCAAAAGCATCCTTGGGTGAAGGGCTTTCAAGTTTGTTCAAATGAAGGGCATGCCCCCATCAAAGGGGAGATAATTACAAAAATAGGGTGGGGTCAGTTAAAAATCTTCTCAAGAACCACTTGGCCAGAAGAGCTGAAATTTACATAAAAGCTTCCCTACATAATACAGATTCAAGTTTGTTAAAATCATAGCCACCGGGGGTAGGATGGGGCCACAATAGGGATCAAAGTTTTATAAGCCGATACATTGGGAAAACTTTAGATATGAGCCAAGGTGACTCAAATGAGCGGTGTGGCCCATGGGCCTCTTATTTCAATGGTCCCATTAATTCTGTATTATGATTCAGCTGACCTTTTTTTCCTGATCACCTGTTGTCCATGATCTGTCCGTCCCCCACCCCTCATCTCTCTGTAACCACTATGCCAATATCAGATAGACTTAATAGAATAAAGCATTTTTAGGAGCAGAGCTTTTAGGTTTGTTCTTTTCAAGTTCTATGCTCCTCAACAAAGGGAGATAATTAACAATTGGTCATAAAAGGATGGGGTCATTTGGAATTATTTATCCCCATCCCCCCCTTTCCCCCTATCAGATTTTTGGGGTATATCATTTTTATCCTGTCTATCCAAATCACTTTGCTTGCAACTTATGAATGGTGAGTGTTTGAGTGACAGGGCTCTCATATTTCATATGTGGATTCCATGTGATAAGACCCTTATTTTTGTACCAAAGTTTTACACCTTTTTGACCTTAGAACATTTCTTCTGTTGCCACTTGAGGCATTGTGATTCACAGACACATCTTGTTTACTCAACAACTATTGAGTCAAGAGTAATAAAACTTACAAGAAAGCATTCTGATAGAGTGTAGATTCAGTTTTCTTAAAATTACACCCCCACCCCCACACACAAGGATTGGGCACCTTTAGGGGTTAAATTTTTTTTTTAAATTCTGTATATGGAATTATCTTTGGAATGCATCTTCCTGAGAACGGTAAAGGTACAACTTATGATTTTAATTAAAAACATCCTATACATGTACATTGTAAATTCAAGTTTGTTCAAATGCTGATGTCAGGATGGGGCCACAATAGCAGAAAAATAACTATGAAAAAAAATTATATCCAGAACAGGAAATATAAAAAGAACTCCAGTGTAAAACAAATTAGAATTAAATGAAAACATGCTTATATAGTGAAGATTCAAGTTCTTAAAATGATAGTTGTCAGAATGAGGATGGGGCAACATGAACTAAGGGTTAAGACTTCAACACCTGTACAGGTGAGCAATGTTGCACATGGGCCGCTTGTTTATAACCACCACTGAGCAATTTTAACAACACATCTTGGTCCACTTTTTTTGCCTCCGGAATTGAAGATTCGGGGGCACATAGTTTTTGGCCTGTATGTCTGTCTGTCTGTGGCAAAAAACTTTAAACTTGGTCATATCAGAGGTAGAGCTTTCACATTTGGTATATGTATCCCTTCAATGTGGCAAGACCTTTCCATTGACACCAAATTTTTTGACCTTGTGACCTTAACACTGACCTTTGATCTACTTTTTAAAAAAATTGAATGTGAGCTATATCTTGAAATCGTAAGGCACTGGTTTCATATTTAGCATGTGCATTTGCTGACCTTGTGACCTTGAAATTGATTTCTGACCTACTTTGAAAATTATTCTCTAAAATGAGTTCCATTTTGTTGTAATCCAGGAGCATGAATGTTTCACAAACACATCTTGTTTTACATGTATGTCATTCATATGATATCTATGAAAAATTTATTTATTTATTTATTATTTTGACTTTAGGAATGTGAAAATAAGCATGTAGCACACAAGTGGTGCTCTCAACCTGTGTTGAACAGACGATTACATGGAGGAGATTTACAAATAGCTTCTCAGCTATTTTGGCTTCAGGGAACAACTTTTCAAAAATAGCTCTGTTTGCGAGGTTCCTGGAATTACATTTCCCAGAAACTGTTAAATTCAACAACATACAAAGGACATATGTGGTACCCACAATCAAAACGTTTTGGAAAGATCAACAGAGGGAAATCATTGATCAGATAGGAGGCCAAAGTATTATTGTTTTAGGTTTGTACAAGTATTATAAAGTATTACAGAGAAGACAATTATCTAACATACTTAATGGCAATGTAATGAATTGTTATACAGTTACTGGTATTCCATATTATTGTTTAATACACTTGTAGGTGATGGCAGAAATGACAGTCCTGGGCATTGTGCCCAATACTGCACGTACACATTGATGGACAATTGTACCAAGGAAATTGTATCCATCATAACCATGGACAAACGAGAAACAAGCAAGAAAAGCACAAACATGGAAAAGGCCTGCTTTCTTAAAGCCATGGAAGAGATGCAAGATACACATAATCTTTATGTGGATGAAGTAGTCACATATGTTCAGTTGGAAATTGGAGCTTTGATGAGTAAGTTTACAAGTTTCATAGTGTAGAAAAAAAAATCAGAAATATTGCATACCGCATTTGAATTTGTATTAATTTCAGAGAATAGATTTCCAGATATTAAACATTCACACGACATTTGGCATGTAGCCAAAAATCTAGGAAAGAAAATTGTGGCAGCAGGACAGGCCAAAGAATGCAGAAGCCTGATTGATTGGAGCAAAGACATTGTTAATCATTTTTGGTACACATGTTCTTCTGCAAGGAATAGAGACAGATTCATGGTAATTGCATTTAAACTATACGTTTCCTTAATATCATTTTAAGGCAAGTAATAAGTTTCTAAACACTGCCTAATACTTTTTTAAAATGTGGAATGCTTACACAATTGTGCATCTTTGCACTACTTATTTTGAATAATTGCAAATAATTGAAATTGCCAGGGTTGGAAACAAATATTGAGACTCAATTTTATATAGTATAATTAGGACCATAGAGCAACTTTGACTTATTCCTGGTATTGTTTATTGGTGTTCAACTCTATCTATTGTTATGTTTTTCTGCAGGAAATTTGGTGTGCAATTGTCCACCATGTTGTCAATGAACATGAGTGGGACATGTCCTACAGCAGCAGCTACTTTGGTACCAACCAATGTATGCATGGTCCCCTGCAAGACGAACATAAAGAGTGGATTGTTAAGGGCAGTGCAAGTCACAAGGCATTAATTAAGATCGTTTTCAATAAACGATTCTTAAACCAGATTCATTACTACCTGAATTTTAGGTAACATTGTGATTTTATTTTTACAAATCACGAAACAAATTCATTATAAAAACCACTTTCATTAGAAAATATATTTTAAGTTTTACACACATGATAACTCCCAAGGCCCATGTTGCTCACATGACCATGTTTAACCTTTAGCTTCAATGAGGTACCATCATGATCCCAAGCGGCCTGTATTTATCAAACTAGAATTTTCAGATGCTCTCATATCAATTAGACACTGTTCCTCAGAAGACTGTATAATCATGTTAAACTTCATCCTCAATATTTAGGGATGTTTTTACTCAAGCTTTGCTATTTAAAGGCTCAGTGGTTCGTGAGAAAATTATTTTCAAAAAACTCTAGCCCATGTTCACTAATTCTCGTTTTTTGCATGAAGGAATGAACCATGAAATAAATAATTTTCAAATAATGTCGCCTAAGGATGCCTTATTTTATTTGCATTTTGTCATTGAAATATATATATGCATATATTGTAAAGTAATTTTTTGGAACCAATTGAATTTTACATTTCACATTCACCATCCACTCAAACACACATGAGGGTGCAAGTTAAAAGTTTTCTAAGGATGCTTTGTGCCAAGTTTTGTTGAAAATTCTCAAGTGGTTTTGCTGAAGTTTTAAATGCAAAGTTTACAGAGAGATGGACACTGCACAACACAAAATCAGTAAAACCTTCTGCTCGAGTGAGCTAAATTGTAAACCTGTTGTTTGTCTTCAAATTCAATATCTAATTTGTTTATTTCTTTCAGAAGTACAGGAGAAGTAGAAAATTTCAATAACTTGATCCTTATGTACAGTGGGAAGAGGTTCGCGTACTCACCACCTGTTTACCGTGCTAGAAGCCAGCTAGCAGCTTTGGATTACAATGCACACATGGACAGGGAGACAAAAAGGAAACCTGATGGAACCATACAGTAAATATATTTCTGTCTCTATTGAATATACTTTATAGGTATTGATTTAATTGTTTAAATATCTTCACTAAAATCACCAACAAAATAACATATTTATTGTAAATTGATGATATTTTTTGGTTTTCTTTTTTATCAGACAGCACAGAACATTCAATAAGAAAAGTGGTAGATGGAGTGTGACCCCTGTTAAGGTGGAAAAACGTTATGAGCATGTTTCCAAGCTAATGACAAACATAGTGGTTGCCAGGATTTCTGATGAAGAGGGCATGAGTCACCCAGTTGTATTAGGTGCTGATAATCCAAGAAGATTGAGCAAAACCATCGCTCCCACTGAACCCAAGCCAACTAAACAACTTCAGCAAGAGAAGGTATCCAGATTTCAGAAATAAAAACAGTCGTCAGAATTGATGATTTGAAATCTTTTTATAGGTTGTGCTCTTCTTTCAATTTAAGTCGATTGTACTAGGTCATCTGAGTCGCTTAAGTAATAAACCTATTGCTATTAATGATCTGTCTTCAATCAACGAAAGAAAATACATTTTTAATTTCTTTACAACAACCCTTACAATTCTTCACATTTGGTATGAAGCATCTCTGGGACTGGGAGGGGGTGCGGGAACATAAAATGTAAAGCCTGGGTGAGGTCAATATATAGTGATTTAGAATAATGTGTCGAAATTTAGAAAAAAAAATTCTATCGCACAATATCAGATATACATATTGCATGTTATAGTGTAAATATTCCCTCATCTTGCATTGTAAAATTTGTCATCTTTAGGTCACACAAGTCAAAATGTTGGTTACATGTTCAGAGTCTAGTGCAGGGTTAAAGTGGCTATATAAAACATGCATATACAATTATTGAATGTTTTCGATACTTTTGCTGAGTGATGAGGTCAGTAAGCTTCTTGTTTTATGCTGAAATGCATATAATTACATGTATTTGAATATTTTATAAGTGATGTTTATAAATAAATCAACACCCTTTGTATGTTTCACATAGTATGTTCAGGTATAGGTGAGTGTGCATGTAGACTCTACATTTTATGCCCGGTAGATTTCATACATCACATGTACATTTGTTATCAGTATTGAATTTAGGGTCGAACGCTTTGGGTCTTTATGAATTGGAACTTCTTAGAAAAAGCTATAAATTCACTCGCTACAAGTCACAGTTCTTCCTAGATATTTCACATCAAGTGTTGAAGAGACACTGTATGCGAGGGGGATACGCTCCGCCTTGCAGAGCTCTTGTAAATACCCATCATTGATCCAGCTACGATTTGAAAATGGAGAGGTATATCAAGGGCTTCTTTGTTGCATATTTTTCATTTGATGTAAGAGGGAAAAGCAACTATTGAAATTTCTATTGGTATTAGTAGTGTATGCTTCATGGGGTACATTTCGGTGCTCGAAAAGGGGTAGATGGAAACATGGTCATTTGAAGTTCCTTCCACTTTTGCTTAGCTGGATCAGTGTTTAATCTTCAATAAATTATGACTATATTATGAACCATATTAATGACTTTTCTGTGTTCTTTAGTTGATAATAATCAATATGCAATGTTGCATCTCTGATATACCTGTACTTGGATTGTGGCTTTTTTAAACACTAGTTGGCCCATGTATTTCCCAATTTATGATGAAATGAAATTGAAACTATGGAGAAAACTTTACTTTTAAATGATATAACTGATACTGTCAAATAATTAGCTGAAATAATGACTTAGTTGCTGCAATTGCCAGTGACATTAACACGTCTCTGACAGTAAAAAATATAGTAATAAAAAATCTAAAACGGGATTAATTGAAAGGAAAGATATTTATATTTTTATTGCAATGGGTCATCCTTGAATCCTGTGTATTGTCCAAACTGATCTGGGAACTTGACCCTTATCCTCCATATGCAGCAACTTGGTAACACTCTCCTGTTCCCTGCCCCAAGTCTCCCATGATGCCAGAGCACGAATTGGCGGTAGGCAGTGTGGCGATTGGCTTTATTTCTGTCTCCATCTTCTGGTTGGGCTAAAATGTCTTGTCTGTAGAGCCTAGCCAAGGCAAGAACAGCCTCATTCAAGATGAGGATATAAAAATCCCGCAATAAAGATACATTTATACAAGACTTTATCAAAAAAGAAAACTTTTTGTAACCCGATGATAGCATATGGATAATAAACCGGACAGAAACTTACAGGAAGTCTTGAGACGCAGCCATCTTGGTTTCTCTGGCAACACAGCATTTCTCTCTGTGCAGGCATTTCTCTGCAGAAAGTGCATATACACCAAGATGGCTGCTCTTCAAGTGGAGAATATCCACTCCCTCCAGGCTGTTGTGATGCCTCCAAGATGGTGAAGAGGTACTCTGGATTTTCTCTTACAACTCTTTATAATGTTGCTCTCATTTCCTCTACTGATAGGTCATTTACTCCCCTCTAAAACCTCTAAAAAAATTGTAGGAAAGAAAATATAAGTGAAAATGAATATTGATGTTACTGTGGTCAATTATAAAGAACATGACCCACAATATGCCATTTTTGGCCTACCAAATTTGGAAAAATTAAAGAACACTTTAGAATAAATCTAAGATTATATTTTTTATCCATAACATGAGCCAAGTTGTATTGCGCAATCGTTTCCTCTCACCGGATGTTTAAAGGACTCAAGTAAATGCCCAAACCTACCGCAGTTTCACGTTTTCCGGGAAAATCGCATAAAGTTGCCAACTTCAGTCTATAAATTCACATGGGCCGCATTACTCACGACTCAATTTTGTAAACTAAAATTAAAATGCAAAGTTAGATTAACACTTTCCATCAAAAAAATTAACTCGTAAGCAATGCGGCCATGTCGAAAAAAAAATAATAACAAAAGTGTCGTCTGGAAACGTCAGATTCCAAGGAAGTGAATACATACACCTAACACAGTTGATACGACTAAAAAAGAAACAGCAAAGAGGTGAGTTTTTATGTTCTTATATATTTTTTAAAATAAAAAATCAATATCTAAACGAGTAAATATGAGAGTCATGGCCTATGGTAAAAAGGTACAGGGGAGGGGGGGGGGGGGTAACCTATCGTGTATGTTTGATTCCGAAGTCCGTTCCGATGGCTTTAAAAGTATCGATTTCCCTACCTTTTGTTACTTTAAAAATGATATTGTTCGAAACAGAATGAATGTTCGAATCAAACGTACAGTACAAACTTATTCGGCCATACGGAATACCCTAGTTAGAATAATATGTGTCTCGGGACAGGCCCTCACCACAATCGGTGCCGTAGGACAATTATCATTTTAACGATAGAACATTCTCTCTAGGAATACCCTAGTAAACATTTCAATTACACAGGCCCAGCATGTAAACATGTATTACGCATGGAGATGTGCGATATATATTCAGACAGTATGTTCTATCGTATGAATTTGTCCATTGGTTCTCATAATTTTAACAAATTATGTAGATCTACGTTTAATTAATATAGGCTACAGTTCAAAGTTTCTTATAAAATATTAAGTAGGTCAATCATAACTGTAAAGTTGTAGCAACGTGTTACATTAACAAATGTCCGAATATTACGGCAATGTCAAACACGGCTGTAAGCTCTATCTATTTTACATTTGTACTTGAGAATTTGAACGCACAATATTCATACATCGAACGGAGATAAAATTATGGTTTTGTTTTCAATTTCAACTATTTAAGTTCGTAAATTCATAAGTCCCTTGTATATACGTGGAAAGACACTTAAAAAACACACAGAAAGTTTGTTTTTAATGAAGTAGGTCAATTTAAATACATATCAAAATATATCTTGTTAAATAATATTTGACATAACTTGTGTTGAAATGTAGAGTATTCTCTTAATTATATTTACTTTTTTCGATTGAAGGGCAATAACTCTAAATGGAAAACATAGTTTACTAGTGGAGGATCCTAGTTTTTTTCTTTCGTTTTGTTTTATATATACACACAAAAATCAAACGCTTTAATTGATCTTAGAATTTTTATTTTGTGCTATAGACAAAATTGATATTGAAAAGATATGTTTTAAATGTTAGGGGAAAAAAATCTATAAAGGTGAAACGGCTCCCATATTAAACAGAAGAATATCAAGTCGGTTAGGCAACAGATTCAAGACAGTCCAGCACCACCACCAGCAGCAGACGTTCTTCCAATTAGTTCCCCTTCTGTATCACTCCCATCCCCATGTACATCAAGAGGGCACACTTCATGCTGTATCTGCGAGTGACCAGGTCCAAAGTTAGTTGTAGTCCCAGTAGGAGTAAGGCATGAAATCTTCATTTCAAAAGAGGCCATCATTCCTGCTGGGGCTCGCTTCTGTACAAATCACCTACAACAAGACAGAAGAACTTGAACCTATTGCTGACAACACCATGTTCAACAAAACAGGAGTGACATAATTAATCAAACAAGTTTTTGAGAGCTGAAGTTTTGAGAAAAGAGAAAATAAGGTTGGATTTTGACGACAGTGAAAGTCTAACAGTCTAACAGTGAGCATCAGAATCTCCTGGGAACCCCTAAAGCTGCTTTTGAGGACTTGCTGACATATGTAAACCTGTAGAATATGGAAACTTGTGCTAGATAAAAGCTTTATAACCTTTCTACCAGTGATGTATTTGTTGACAAGAAAAAGGGTATTTGATTTTAGCAGAATAATTACTTATTATGAACTACTAGTATTATCATTATGATACTTAACTGGCAAATAACAAACAACAAACATGATTTGTAAATGTTACTTCCTGTATAGATCTACATGATACTTCTATTTTGGGAACATTATGAAAATAGGCCAATTTAGATTATTTCTCATTCTGTGGCATTTACAAGCATGTATACATTACATGTAAATGCAATATAATCCAAACAATTTAAAACTACAGTGCCTTAGGATATATCCTATTTCAAATATGTATCTAGATGTAATTCTATTCAAATCTATATTAATGCCTGGAAGATTTTTAGATCACAGCTCATGAATTACGTTCTGTCAGTCAATAATCATGATAATGTATTGCACAAACATTTAAAAAAAATTGTTGGTTAAAAGACCTCAGTATCTTTACATGATTAATACGTATAGGAATATACAATTATTGATCAAGATAAATACAGTAAAATTTCATATATGGCAAGAAATTGGAGCAGTTTCCCTGGGTAGCAATTTGGTAACCAGGTTACACTAGAAAACAGTGTTACAAGGTTAAATGCAGGGTTACAGGGGTTACGAGGGTTACATACCTTTCTTTCATGTTGAAACAATGGTCTGTAACCCTCGTAACCATGTATTCAATGATAGTTGGGTGTTGAGAGAAAAGCCTGTAACCCTCGTAACCCCTGTAACCCTGTATTTAAAGATAAATGTGTGTTGAAACAATGGTCTGTAACCCTTGTAACCCTACATTTAAAGATAAATGGGTGTTGAAACAATGGTCTGTAACCCTCGTAACCCCTGTAACCCTAGCTGTATTTAAAGATAAATGGGTGTTGAAACAATGGTCTGTAACCCTCGTAACCCCTGTAACCCTGTATCTAAAGATAAGTGGGTGTTGAAACAATGGTCTGTAACCCTCGTAACCCCTGTAACCCTGTATTTAAAGATAAGTGGGTGTTGAAACAATGGTCTGTAACCCTCGTAACCCCTGTAACCCTGTATTTAAAGATAAGTGGGTGTTGAAACAATGGTCTGTAACCCTCGTAACCCCTGTAACCCTGTATCTAAAGATAAGTGGGTGTTGAAACAATGGTATGTAACCCTCGTAACCCCTGTAACCCTGTATTTAAAGATAAATGGGTGTTGAAACAATGGTCTGTAACCCTCGTAACCCCTGTAACTCTGTATTTAAAGATAAATGGATGTTGAAACAATGGTCTGTAACCCTCGTAACCCTGCATTTAAAGATAAGTGGGTGTTGAGAGAATGGTCTGTAACTCTTCCAAGCTTAAAATAAAGGTGGTCGATATTTACTAGATTTTCAGCACTATAAGACATGTTTGATATGCTACATTGGATAAAAATATTGTCCCTATTGTAACCTGGTTACAAAATTGCCACCCAGGGAAACTGCACCAATTTCTTGCCATATCTATAAAATTTATACAGTATCATTTCTCAAATCGTATTTTCAGAGTCAATAATATACTGACTCTGATCCCCTATATCGGTGTTGTGTTGTTATTATTCACGCTATGAAATCTACATGTACATGTAACAAAAAGATCATTTGATACTTACTATTAGGTGTCTACAGTAATTTTCCTTTAATCAGGTTTCACAGCAAATGCTCGTTGAACGTGTAATTCCGAGTAAATTCGAATTGAACATGTTTTGACGAGACGCGGTGTCAACTTATTTCGTTACCATTGCTTTCGATACTCGGTCGTTTTAATACTTAAAAAAAAAGGATAAGAAAGAAAACAAAAAAAACCCAAAGCTATGGAATATGATATGAAACAGAATTGTTCCAATGATTCACTTCTTTCACCATGTAAATAAACTACATACTACATTTATTCTTCTTATTTCAGTATTTTAAAATTCAAGTAAAAATAATTTAAAAGTAAAGTTGAACAATCACGGCTTTGAACATCATTTCCAAAATATTTCTTATTTCTATTTCCCAAATTTGGTCCAAAATGCTTATTATGATCATTGAATAAGCCATTCTGGCTATTTGAGTGCATATAACTTGATATATTCAGAGATTTATAGGTTCATTGACATTGTACATGGTCATTGGAGGTTTATTGTTGTGACGTGTATCCCGAAATGTTAAATTTTTAACATTAAATACCACAATATTCAACGTCATATTAACAAAAAAGTATAGAATATATGAAAAAAAAGAAAAACATTTCTAGAAAGCCTATATCCCGAAGATTATTATATACAGAAATTATCAATATCCCAGGCTAGGCCATTTTTCATGGTTCGTGGGTCATGTTCTTTAATGGAAGGTATTACAGTGCTTCCTCGATATATTGCCAACTTTTGTTCAAGACGAATTTGGGCAATAAAGCAGGGGTGGCAATATAACAAATTCACAATTATGGACAATTCACTGAGCAGTGAAAAGAAATTCAATACCAAAACGTTATTTGGACTCCATTCTGTATAAACATTTAGATTATCTTGAGCAATTATTAGTAATTAACCTGAATACCATACTGTCACACTTCGATGCACCTGTATCAAAGTACAGGTGAGATTACTGATGGGTGTTAGGTAATTGACATTATTATCAAGAGTAAACCCTATAACATTTGACCATTTTTTGTGTGAAAATAAGTGGCATATGGCATTATGCAGGGTTGGCATTTTAATGGGGATGTCAACATGGGATGAATTCTGTTCTTCAGGATTTTTAGGCAATAAGCGGGGGGGGGGGGGGTGTAACGGGGTAATATATCGAGGGACCACTGTATTTAGAAATACAATTTTTTTTCATAATATACAATATTTGAATGAATGTTTAACATGTATGTAGGATAGTATTTAGGACTAAATGGACCATGGATATCATCACAGCTTAATAGTTAGAGCACTCGACTAGTAAAGCAGGATTTCTGGATTTGATTCCCAGTTCATTCAAAAGTTTTCAATATGGGTGCAATTGCCATAAGTGTGTGTGGCTATATGAGCATTGAACACTTGGTTGTTTTACGTCCCATCAAGATTGAACACTTGATGTAAAGTAAAAGTGCATCTAAAACCAATATTTATTATGTATGCATTTATATGGCTACCTCGATATTCCTCCTCCTCTCTTATAGAGCAACTTCGACATCAGGAGTAGTGCACAACTGTCCTCTTTGTCGCCTTCCTCGAACGGATTGTCCCCTACTGGCCCTAGGTCGTACTGCACCAGTCTGTCGCGATCTGGGTCGTCCTCTACCTCTTCTGGTTCTACGTGGCCTACCACGTCCACGGCCCCTTTTACTCTCGTCTACCTCCCTCCGTGGACTTGAAGAAGCGTCCAATTCACTTTCAGTGCTACTATCTGATAAGTAGTAGTATGCAAAAAAAATATGGAATTAATTTTGAGACGCAGCAATATATTATTCTGAGGATAAAGAGATTGCACGGCCTTCCGAATGATTAAAACATCATTATAAAAATGTTGATTTCTATATTTTAAAAAACAACAACAACAACAACCGATTAGGATATTTATTAGCGATTCTTTCTTGTAAACATTAACTGATCTAAGATTCTTAGCACCGGTACAGAGACGATATTTCGTAAAAATTTCCCGCTTAGATGTCCCAATTCATTCCCCGTCGTGGGACCTCACTACACTTTAAATACTTGACAAAACGTATATTCAGCTCAAGCAAGTAGGAAATCCATAAGATTTCGCCAGTATTACGTCCATTGATTTTGTTTAGTATATCATTCTATTCTCATTAAATTTTTTTTGCACATATTGTTCATTCTTACCTGCAACTCCGCTGTCCGGTCTGCCGACATGCTGTCATTCAAAGTCACGTGATGTAAACATGAATTTAAAAGTCCGAGTCAGTAGGAAGAAACCTTTGAATTCCGGACGATCTTTAAACGGCTGTCTAGAGCTTATTAATGAATTTACATTGCTCAACTTTTCAGCATTGATATGATTTCTACCATTGTATCAATGAGTGTTAAAAAAAACCAATATGAAAATGTGGAAAATGAGCTGTAGTGTATCTTTAAAGAAAACATAAATGCATGTGAAATGGGCCGGATGGAAATACGGATTATAGCATATTTCTTTGTTGTGATAGAATAGGGATCTTGACAAT
This sequence comes from Ostrea edulis, assembly GCF_947568905.1. Taxonomy (NCBI): domain Eukaryota; kingdom Metazoa; phylum Mollusca; class Bivalvia; order Ostreida; family Ostreidae; genus Ostrea; species Ostrea edulis. The sequence continues at coordinate 396,685 of NC_079167.1, read as the reverse complement.
TACATAGAACATTAGTAAAAATAATAACAAGATCCTGAAATACAATATAACTATTTTTGTTATTTTTTCATACGAATAGATATAGCATTGCTGATACTCTTTTTGTACAGGAATTGAATTCTTATTCAGATATATATTTTATACTTACGAGCTGTTATTTGACAGACAAAACAATTGTTGATAACAACGAAACAGATATCAAATAACGTCGAGACAATTTGATATTCAAATCACTTTATCAACGACTTCAATGAATGTCAATGTAAAGTATATAAAAGTAAAATGTGTACTAGTTTATGATTATTTTAGTATGACGCATTTGATTGCTTATAGCATTCCATCCACTGTGAAGGACAGGAACTTGATTGTATGTATCATTTTATTCTCCTCTGTAATAGACAGAAACTTGATTTTTATGTCATTTGATTAATCGCTGTGGTGGACACAGTTGGTTGTCTATATCATTTAATTGTTCATACTGATGGACAGAAACGTGATTGCCAATATCATTTCATTTTCGTATGTGATGGATGCTAACTTTATTGACCATACTCTCCCTCTGTACACTGGACCGGATGTAGACTATGACGACTGGAGTAGAATTTTCACAAACAGAAGTTCTAAATGTTATTATCACAACCGATATTTGACAATGAAGTGGAAATACAAAAACGGTCTTGATGTGTGTTTTTCATAAAGATTGTGTCTTACTTGCGCCAAATACTTTCACAAAGAAACACTTGTGTCGCCCATATTGCACTCATTAATTTAATTCATGTTTGTTTACATTTTAGGAAGTGTGTACAAAGCTGGAAAAATAGATAACTGAGACAGAATTGGGATACACAGGGGGTATTATGATTTTAGTAACGTCAGACTTCAATTTTTTTTCTCAAACTGTAGGGAAATAAACTCCCATACTTAAAATAGTGGTTCGAATCACGTAACATCAGCCACAATGGCTTCCTATTAAACCACCTATTTTTACTTGTGATTGAAATAAATACGATTGCTTTTTCTTTCATTATATCTATCTTGTTTCAACTACATTTTCATATGCGACTTATGATTTGCATCAATAACATTGTAAATTCTGTAAGTACACGCACCCTAGAGTACATCCACAGTTACTGTTGTAATATAACAAATGGTACAGATGTAATAATACCGGTCACTCCGATGTGGGCCCCATATTTCAGATCTTGATACAAGCCATAACTATGGGTAGCATTTATTTCCATCCCAACGCTTACAGTAACATACGACCTCCAGGTTCCAAGTTTTAAATTACACGCGTCAGTCAGAAAATTGTAGCATGAAATCTACTGGTTTATGTCCGCTACTGTAGGAGGGGGGGGGGTAAAGATATTTAAATATACATTCCATCACTTAGATATAAATGATATAGAAAAAGAATTTCGTCATCAATTCAAAAGCAGAAAATGTTAATTGCAACATGTGCACAGTGATCTTGGATTTTCTTGACACACTGGAAAAGACAATAAACAATTATTTGACATGGTGATGTAGTATTGTTATATTACAAAGAAATCCTGACACGCACACCGTACTTAACTTACTTCCTGTATATTGAATGATACAAGTATCACTTGTTCTCAATTATTATTCTTACATAGTTGCATAGGGGTGCGAAATAAATCTAGAATTGAAATTAACACCTGATGATTAAGAAAAGGTTTTGTAAATTAATCAAGCCATCACCCCCTTTTATATGTGATCGTCTTTGTGCAGTTTTATCACTTCCTAGAGGTTTCATATTTTATCGTGAATGAGAGAATATGAATTATCACAAGTATGGAGGAAAACAACAAATCTCAGAAGATTGTGACAGTATTTTTCTAAATGTCTATAACTAGAGTGTGTTATGTATATAGTATCTAAATGTTTTAGGCAAAAACATCTTACATATTTAAGTTGTGTGTTTATGTTATGATAGCATGAAATATTCTTATGAGCATACTGCAATAATAAAAACAAAATAAAAGTCGAAAATAAGGGAAAGAGAAATGCAAACGGTGAAATGTTTTATAGGTTGTTAGCTTCTAAATGAATTATATCTGCTATTATACAACATTATATTGCATTCGGATTTGAAATGCTGCGTTCAAAGACACCGACCCTTCGCGATTATGGATTAAAATGCAAAAAAACACACATAAAAATAGGTAGCCATTCCTCCATCGTTAAGTACTCCGGTAAAGCCACTGGCATTTTGTAATATGACAACAAAGAACGGACATTTGTAAAACCCAGAATGTTTTACCCCGTTATATATTTCTTGAACTATAACTACTGAAACTTCAGATTGAATGAATAATTCCCTAACATGAAATGAACGAAGGCGTTAGCATCTTTTATCAAATATGACCTTGGGAAACTTAAACTTCCAATTTCAATAAACGGCTATGTCAGCTAACTACAATCATATTTCTATGACATACACATGACCTTCATTGAAGGGTAATGTTTCTTTTTATTAATCTGATTAAAATCCAAAGAAAGGATTATCCAAATTGTGAAGATTGTACAGGGGATGCTTACTGCTCCTAGGCACCTGATCCCACCTCTGGTGTGTCCAGGTGTCCGTGTTTGCCCAACTCTCTATTTTGTATTGCTTGTAGGAGTTATGTGATTGACCACTGTTCGTTATCTTCACCTTTCATAAGGCGGTCAAGCAGCCAAAAAACATTATAAATGTTGCTTTATTATAATGACCAGCGATACATCACTAGAAAACGGGTTAGGGTTAGGGTTAAGGGTTAGGGTTAGGGTTATAACATAATTACAAGTTCATTTGGAGGTTCATCTCGTCACTGTCAAGTGAAAATCACGTGTTGTATGTGGGCGGAGTTAACTATTAGTATAAATATAAAGCTCTGGCGTTGAATTCGTCCATTTTGTTTCTTCGGATATATGAATAGGCAAAAAATAATCAGGTATTGTTTTTATCTTAATTCTTGTGAGACTTTGAAATGTAACTGACCACGTGATTACTAATTGAAATATTTGAATTTGATAAACCGGAACTTATCTGGTTATAATTTTTACTTGTACAAATTATTCTTTTTCAGTTTTCTGTAGTTAACATGTGTGAAACAGAAGTTTTGATAACAACTGGAGAAGAAAATACGCAATGCCTTGTTGCCGAGTTTGAAAGTAATAATTTTGAAGCTGAATCTTTCTTGAAAAGCGATTCAACCCTGTGTATAAGATAATATAGAATAGGCAATATCGCCCAAGATCAGTGGCTGCGTTTCACTGGGGACATTGATGGTATAGTAGGAATTCTCAACAATTTTTCAGATATTACTGCTCTGTTTTCGTATATCAGTATATTACTGAGAGGAGAGAGAAGTTTAATTGATGTATACCCAATATTGAGAAAACATTTACCGTTACAATGGTACAATTCTGACGGTATGCAGTATTTGAAATGGACAAAAAGTTTTAAATGTTTAGAAGGGGGTGGCTTTGATTTTCACTTGACTCTCTTACCAAGAGAAGGAAATTTGCATTATCCTAAGTACAACAGACGTGAATTTCAGAAGTTGCAGTATGCTTATTATGAAGATTTCAGAAAGCAACTTTCAAATACTATAATGAATTTGGATGAAAACAGTTTGTCCAGAAGTACAATGAAGAAAAACGTAATTTCCGATATCAGAAAATTGCATGTTTTACCAGATGACCGAGAATTTATTTTGAACACCCTCGACAAAAGTCTTCAAAAGATGCACAGAATTGACAATTTTAATATATGTATCATTGCATTCAAATTTGGTGATAGAGATCATTCAAGTCCAATAGAAATAAATGCTTTTAATGTGTATGCAGCTGATGTGAGCATTCATGCTGCCTTTACCATTTCATCGCCTATTTTGTCACAAAGTTTGTTTTTGTCGCGCTATGGTTTACAGGACATCGTTGGTGATAGGGGAAATGTTGTTCCAACATTTACCCTGCGATCCAAGACTTGCACGATAACTGATTCATTATCTTCCTCTACAGAAAGCCATCAGTGAAATCAATGAAGCGAGTTTGATTTTTGTGAAAACTACTTTCTGTGAATTGTTTATCCTAATTATCAATAAAACCCTATTTTTTCTTGATGAGTAGTGTATTTTCAATGCCAAGAATTCTTTTTATCCATAAACCATTTCAGAAAAAGAGTGAAAAAGAATTTATGTCTTTCAATACAAGAAGTGGAAGTTTAACGTTATCTTAGATAATTTAGATAAATACGGTGAGGCGAATGACATTTAAGAAAATCAATTTCTTACCCATTACTTTAGATAGTTAAACAAATTTGATACAAATCCGAAAGAAAAATTAAGCACCAACTATAATATTTAATAAGAAATGTGTACAGGACCACTATAAAGGAAACCTACTTCTACCCCAGCTCCTCTACAGCTAAACTCTAACTGATTGAAATGTGATGCTTCCGCGCTAATATACCCCAGCCTCAATGAGGGTTAAGGATAAGGGTATGGATTAATTTTTAAGCGTTGACGATGTGTGAAGGTGAAGGAAAACCAATTGAGAGCTGAGGATAAAATTCTGAGGGTTGAGGGTTAATTTTTGAGCGATGTGGATAAGTGCATGAGGGTTAAGGATAAGAGAATGACGGTTGAGGATAAATTTCTGAGGGTTGAGGATTAATTTGTAAACGTTGGGGATAAGTGTATGAGAGTTGAGGATAAGCAATTGAATGCTGAGGATAAATTTCTGAGGGTTGAGGATTAGTTTTTAAGCGTTTAGGATAAGTGTCCAAGGCTTGAGGATAAGCTTTTGAGGGCTGAGGATAAAATTGTGAGGGCTGATGATTAATTTTTAAGGGATGAGAAAATGTATGAGGGTTTAGGATAAGCAAGTGAGTGTTGAGGATAAATTTCTGAGGGTTGAGGATTAATTATTAAACGTTGAGGATAAGTGTATGAGAGTTGAGGATAAGCAATTGAATGCTGAGGATAAATTTCTGAAGGTTGAGGATTAGTTTTTAAGCGTTTAGGATAAGTGTCCACGGATTGAGGATAAGCTTTTGAGGGCTGAGGATTAATTTTTAAGGGATAAGAAAGTGTATGAGGGTTTAGGATAAGCAAGTGAGTGTTGAGGATAAATTCCTGAGGGTTGAGGATTAATTTTTAAGCGTTGAGGATAGGTCTTTGAGGGTTGAGGATAAGCAATTGAAGGCTGAGGATAAATTTCTAAGAGTTGAAGAATACTTTTTAAGCTTTTAGGATCCGTGTCTGAGGGTTGAGGATAACCTTTTGAGGGTTGAGGATAAAATTATGAGGGTTGAGGATTAATTTCTAAGAATTGAGGATAAATGTTTGAAGGTTGAGGATAAGCAATTGAAGGCTGGGAATAAATTTCCATGAGTTGAGGATTACTTTTTAAGCGTTTAGGATCCGTGTCTGAGGATTGAGGATTAGCTTATGAGGGTTAAGGATAAAAATTCTGAGGGTTGATGATTAGTTTTTAAGCGTTTAGGATCAGTGTCTGATGATTGAGGATAAGTTTTGAAGGTTAAGGATAAAATTCTGAGGGTTGAAGCGTTTAGGATCAGTGTCTGAGGGTTGAGGATATGCTTTTGAGGGCTGAGGATAAAATTCTGCGGGATGAGGATTAATTTTTAAGGGCTGAGAATAAGTGTACGAAGGTTAAGGATAAGGAAGTGAGGGTTGATGATAAATTTCTGAGGGTTGAGGATTAATTTTCAAGCGCTAAGGATAAGTGTTTGAGGGTTGAGGATAAGCAATTGGAGGCTGAGGATAAATTTAAAAGAGTTGAGGATTAATATTTAAGCGATGAGGATAAGTGTCTGAGTTTTGATGATAAGCAAGTGAGGGTTGAGGATAAAATTCTGAGGGCTGAGGATTAATTTTTAAGGGATGAGAATAAGTGTATGAGGGTCAAGGATAAGGAAGTGAGGGTTGAGGATAAAATTATGAGGGCTAAGGATTAATTTTTAAGCGATGAGGATAAGTGTCTAAGGGTTGAGGATAAGCTTTCAAGGGCTGAGGATAAAATTTTGAGGGCTAAGGATTAATTTTAAGCGTTTAGGATCAGTGTCTGAGGGTTGAGGATAAGCTTTTGAGGGCTGAGGATAAAATTCTGAGGGCTGAGGATTAATTTTTAAGCGATGAGGATAATTGTCTAAGGGTTGAGGATATTTTTTTAGGGCTGGGGGTCAAACTTCTGAGGGCTGAGGATTATTTTGTAAACGATTAGGATAAGTGTATGAGGGTTAAGGATAAGAGAGTGAAGGTTGAGGATAAAATTCTGAGGGTTAAGGATTAATTTTTAAGCGTTGAGGATACGTGTATGAGGGTTGAGAATAAGCATTTGAAGGCTGAGGATAAATTTCTGAGTGTTGAGGATTAGTTTTTAAGCGTTTAGGATCAGTGTCTGAGGATTGAGGATAAGCTTTTGAGGGCTGAGGATAAAATTATGAAGGCTGGAGATTAGGGTTAGGGTTAGGGTAAGGGCATTTTGACGTGTTGCGGGTGCGGGATTGCGGGACTCCGCCCAGTTTTTGTCAGGCGACTTTCTAAGCGTGTTTATTCTTGTCTGGATTAGGGTTAGGGTTTAGGGTTTAGGGTTAGGGTAAGGGTTATAACATAATTACGAGTTCATCTGGAGGTTCATCTCGTCACTGTCAACTGAAAATCACGTGTTGTATGTGGGCGGAGTTAACCATTCGTATAAATATAAAGCTTGAAATCGTCCATTTTCTTTCTTCAGATATATGAATAGGCAAAAAATAATCAGGTATTGTTTTTATATTAATTCTTGTGAGACTTTGAAATGTAACTGACCACGTGATTACTAATTGAAATATTTGAATTTGATCAACCGGAACTTATCTGGTTATAATTTTTACTTGTACAAATTATTTTTCCGTTTTCTGTAGCTAACATGTGTGAAACAGAAGTTTTGATAACAACTGCAGAAGAAAATACGCAATGCCTTGTTGCCGAGTTTGAAAGCAATAATTTTGAAGCTGAATCTTTCTTGAAAAGCGTTTCAACCCTGCGTATAAGAGACTGTAGAATAGGCAATATCGCCCAAGATATGTGGCTGCGTTTCACTGGGGACATTGATGGTATAGTAGGAATTCTCAACAATTTTTCAGATATTACTGCTCCGTATTCGTATATCAGTATATTACCGAGAGGAGAGAGAAGTTTAATTGATGTATACCCAATATTGAGAAAACTTTTACCGTTACAGTTGTACAATTCTGACGGTATGCAGTATTTGAAATGGACAAAAAGTTTTAAATGTTTAGAAAGGGATGGCTTTGATTTTCACTTGACTTTTTTACCAAGAGAAGGAAATTTACATTATCCTAAGTACAACAGACGTGAATTTCAGAAGTTCCTATAATGAATATGGATGAAAAAAGTTTGTCCAGAAGTACAATGAAGAAAAACGTAATTTCCGATATAAGAAAATTGCATGTTTTACCAGATGACCGAGAATTTATTTTGAACACCCTCGACAAAAGTCTTCAAAAGATGCACAGAATTGAAAATTTTAATATATGTATCATTGCAT